>NC_064627.1:165473498-165778398 GCF_023864275.1 Schistocerca cancellata | reverse complement strand
GTCCTACACAGCAACCTTAAACACCTACATCAGTACCTCTGGGAAGAACACCTTCTAATAAAGAGAAAGTAAAATCTGCGTTACTTGTCACGTACTACAGTCTTTTGAATCCAAACGTTGTGTTTACAGAGAGGAAGATACACTGCATCCTTCCCCCTCCACTACCTCTCCTTTGGATCTGCTATACATGTGATTTACATTTTTCTTCTGTTTGCCATACACTTCTAAATTAACTTTCTCTGGTTTTGTTGTAACCTTTTTTTTAAGGCCTACCTTATTTCCTTCTCTTTCTCGGCGTTGAAGACATAATTAATATATACTAAACAAAAAAGTATCAGATTTGCTAAATCCCGTAATTGTGTCCCATTGCGACGTGTAAGTTCGAAATTTCGGTTGGTGCTACAGATTTCCTGTGAAATGGTGAAAAAGCGTGGTGCCCTGCGACGTCTGCTTGACAACGTTTCAAGCAGTAAGTTATTGACACATGCGAAAAAAAGGCCACAGCTCGTCACACCCTCGGCACCCAACTGTCACACCTTCCTTTGGCACCTCTGCGCTGGAGGTCAGATCCGCGACATCTAGCGCAGAAATCACGTGGTTTTCGCACGGTTGGCCGATGACCACCTTTCCGACACACCGTCGTTCAGAATCGACACGAGGAGCCCTTGGGAGTTGGCACCAAGAGCGTTAATGAAACCACAACATCCCTTGGGGTGTTGATTCCCAAACCTTTCTCTGTCAAAAACGACAGTTTGCTGTGCGATGAGCGACAGAACGACGCCTTTGACAACATGAGACACTGGTGATCCTTTCTCCCTCCCCTGAACGAGTCAACCTTTCTCCAAGGACATCATGGGATGCACTCCACTGTACATTGTCTGACCCTTTTGGAGAGTAGTATGACAGCAATTTTTGGCCTGCGTGGAACCAGAAGGGATCGTTAAGAACTATTTGATTAAATTTGAATGTTAGCCCAAGCAGAAAAGGGTGTTTATGCTTTTTCTGACCTGCTTTTCGCGCCCTTCTGTGACGTAATCACGGGTGAGTACAACGTTAACATGTCTTTGAATATGGCAGCGAAGGTAAGTTGCCATAAATATTTCTTTATGTTCAACAACCGGTTCCGACAGATTTTGCTGTCATCTTCTGGTCTTCAAAATGTTTGTTCTTCTTCTTCTTCGTCTGATTCTTCTCCTCAGGTTTCAAGCGAAATGGTCTGTTTTGTTCCCCCTCGTCGCCGGGGCCTTGCTCTATTTCTTCTTCCTTGGCACTTACATTTTCTAGCCTTTAAGGGGAGTCTGTCACGCTCCACTAATTCTAGGAGTACTTTATCGTTTCGACTAAAATTTTTTAGTTGTTCTGCAATATCTTGATTCCTTATTCTGTCTCCTGTTTTACAACCTTTAACTCGTCTCAGGAATTTTATTTCTTGTGCCTGACTACGGCTTTCTTGCCCGCCCGGTTGGCTGTGCCGTCTAACGCACGGCTTTCCGGGCGCGAAGGAGCGCCTGGTCCCCGGCACGAATCCGCCTGGCGGATTTATGTCGTGGTCCGGTGAACCAGCCATTCTGTGGATGGTTTTTAGGCGGTTTTCCATCTGCCTCAGTGAATGCAGGCTGGTTCCCCTTATTCCGCCTCACTTACACTATGTCGGCGATTGCTGCGCAAACAAGTTCTACACGTACGCGTACACCGCCATTACTCTACCACGCCCACATAGGGGCTACACTCGCCTGGTGTGAGACGTTTCCTGGGGCCGGCCGCGGTGGTCTAGCGGTTCTGGCGCTGCAGTCCGGAACCGCGGGACTGCTACGGTCGCAGGTTCGAATCCTGCCTCGGGCATGGGTGTGTGTGATGTCCTTAGGTTAGGTTAAAGTAGTTCTAAGTTCTAGGGGACTTATGACCTAAGATGTTGAGTCCCATAGTGCTCAGAGCCATTTGAACCATTTTGAACGTTTTCTGGGGGGGGGGGTTCCACCGAGGGCCGCCGAACCGCACAATAACCCTGGGTTCGGTGTGGGGCGGCGGAGGGGTGAAGTGGACTGCCGTAGTCGTCGTGGGGTTGTGGACCACTGCAGCTGCGGCGGGGTCCGAGCCTCTCTGTCATTTCTAGGTCCCCGGTTAACATACAATACAATACAATACAATACGGCTTTCTTCCCTTTTGCTTAGGCACTCAGGCCTTGCTTCCATAGAGCAGCCCGGCTACTGCAACGCTTCTGTAGAATTTAATTTGAATATCTTTCCCAGTTTTGCTTTTAAAGTTTTTGAAAACTATTCCACACGCCTGGTTAAATTTACTGAGCTTATTTTTTATGCCTTTGCTGTAGCCGTATGTCACTTCACATTCTAGATAACTGAAGTGGTTTACTTGCTCCAAATGTGTTCCATCCCCATGAAGGTCACCATCTTAGTTTTTTTCTGTTGATATCTCCACGTCAAATTTCGCACTTACTTGTTTCAGTAAGTTAATTCCTTTCTGAAAGCCGTGTTCTTTATCTGCTAGGATCATTGCATCGTCGACATATAGTAAGTTATTTAAAAGAGTCGTCCTATCTATGTATACACCTATCTGAAATTCTAGTTCCATATGTGCATTATTTCATGAACGTAAATGTTAAACAAAGTTGGGGAGATACAGCAGCCTTGTCGTACTCCTTTGTTAGTTGGTATCTCATTAGTCATTCTCCACTGAGATCAAGAGTAATAGTTTGTTCTGATACATACTTTTTATCGCATTTGTTAGATGGTTTGGATATCTGCGATTCTCCATTATCTTCCAAAGTTTCTGTCTATTGACACTGTCAAAAGTCTTTTTTAAAATCGATAAAAATATTCTCTGCGGTATTATTTGTGGTAAAATAAAAACTGCGTCTATCGTGGAGCGTCCTTTCCTAAAACCCATTTGTTCCTCATGCAGTACAGCTTCTGTTATGTTTTTAAGTCATGTGTTTAAAATCTTGGCATATATCTTCTATGCTGAGTGCAGAAAACTTATTCTTCTGCGGTTGCTGAATCGGCCTCTGTCTCCTTTTTCAAAAACTAATATCACTCTAGCAGTTTTCCAGTCTTTGGGAACTTTTGCTCTTCTAATATTTGTATAAGAGACGTGACACTCGTTGACGTAGCATCATTCCTCCATATTTTAGCAGTTCAACGTTAACACCATCTCTTCCTGTCGCTGTTTTGTTCTTAAGTGGTGTTAAGGCAGATTTTATGTCGTCAGGCTGTATTTCATCTAACCCCTTGTCGTCTAGTGTTTCCATTTCAGTTTCTTGTGCTGTATCGCCATACCATAATGATTTGTAATAATTTACCACAGTTATTCTTCAATATTGTTTATTTGTATCTTCTCTTTCTCTATTTTGTTTAATGTTTTTAAAACCTGATAACCCATTCGCTGTTTCCCATTAACATTATTCTCGATACTAGAAATAATACATTTTATGCATCCTGTTTGTCTTTTACAGCTTTACTTGTATGCTCATTCCAAATTTTTAGACACACTCTTCTTTTACCTAGAGCTTCTCTTGACGCACTATATAGTATATCACGGTCTTTAGAATTTCTTCTATATTGTCGTTAGTTTGCAATTTTGCCAGCTCCTAATTTAATATGTTTTGGCAAAATTGTTTGCTGTTCTCCTCAAGCAAGTACACTCTATAACTGCTTTGATCTTGTTGTTTACTTATTTGCTGTCTTCCATTTCGCAAAAATGGAGATTACCAGAAAATGATCTCACCCTATATCCTGTCCTCAGTAAACTGTTGTATTCCTTACTTGACCCGCTACCTTATCATTTACTAAAATGTAGTCAATTATTGATCTAAGACCTCTATTGCCTCAAATATGCTTATGTATATCCATTTTTCTTAAAAACCGAATTTATTATTTTTAAATTTTGTAGATGGCAACGTCTTTTACTATTTTACCATTTTCATCACATACCTTTCCCCCAAAAGGCCGTACAATATTCGTTACTGGGATATTTCCTGTTCTTCCATTGAAATCACTCTCACAACAATCTGATCAGTAGCACTGCATTTATTCAGAGTCTTCTGTAGCTCTTCGTAGAGGGTTCTAGACCCATCCTTTTTTCCTTCTTCTCGTGCATACACGCCTATAATGGCGGCGTTGCCTCTTCTAAGTTTCAGTCTGACTATGACTATTCTTTCGCTTATGCACGTGCAATCTTTGATCTCTTCTTTTCCCATCTCTCATGGATGAATAACGCCTCACCTCTGCTTGCTCTCTCATTTTCTTCGACTCCACTATATAACATAACGTAATCGCCTTCATATTTATTACCTATCATTTTCATTTTCGTTTCTGTGATTGCTACAGCATCGATATTTGTGTCTTTTAGTTTATTTTTTGATTGTATCTCCCTCTGGCATTCCAGGTTGCTATCTTGATATATCCTTTGACCCATTTTCGTTTGTTATTGTCGTAGCTTTGTCATTGGCCTTTGGGACTATCCTGTTTCCGAGGCTCGTTGGGTAACTAGGAGTAGTTAGTGTTTTCTGATAGTTGGTTGCCAGCAATGCTCAATCACCTTTCTAGGAGACACATGATTTTCTTTCGGGGTCATCTCCCTTAGCCGATGTGTTCTGTTTATTTAAAGGCACCGGAAAAATCACCTTTTATCCTCTTGCATTGACTATATAACGAACATTCACTGTACGTTTCTCAGAGTTTTGACTCTGAACAGATACCGGCAGCCTGAACAGAGTCTGGGATCCTTTGCCAACCTTTCACGTTAGAGATAGAAAAGCAAAAGGAAACTGAAAGGCATCTTCCGGACTCGGAACCTAATACCGTAGTGACCGGGTAAAAAAAATTGGCCAAGGGAGGCCGGCAGAAGGAAAAAGAAGAAGCCTGACACAAGTAAGTGCAAGCAATGTCAGTCTTAGCTAAGGGCCCATGTAGTTGCCATCAATATACTCCCAAGAAGGGAGACCTCTAGCGGGAGTACACTTTGTCTGGAATCTCACCAGCAGCCACTAGTGACTCTGCCAAGAGCGTTGCTCCCGCCAGCGTAACACAATAGGTCACTGAGGCACACTAACTTTCCCACCAACCCTAAGGTGGTAGTCCACGAGGAGGAAAATTTTTGTTACAAAACGTGTTCATAGTTATCTGGAGCCTCATGCCAAGTTGCACTGTTATTTGCTAAATGCAGCACATTGTAGGAAAGCATGACGTTCCAACTCACAATGAACACGTTTTGTAAAAAGTTGTTGAAAATAAAGATATATTCATGCGATCTTGGCTTTAGAAGGTTTTTACCAAGTTAAACTGATTGCTCCTTATTTCTCAACATGAGAAAATTCAGCCAAGACGGCGAAGGATCTCTCTAAGAGCCCTCTGTTCTGCATCTTCCTCTTTGCCATCTTAGTTGTCCATGTTATAAATGTACCTGTCAAAGACTTCGATACGCGTTCAGCCTTGTGGCTGCTCTAACGTTTGAGGGCAGGCGACCCCTTCCAAATCACTTAGGTGAGGTTCCCGGCCATCTGGCGTTAGAACAACCACAAGACTGAATGGCTGGCGTTAGAACAGCCACAAGATTGATTGGATATCGAAGTCTCTCATTTGTAATGTACTCGACAAAGGAGTGTGCGTGTGGTCCGGAGCTGTTGCCGAATGAAGCATTTACAATGTAAGTCACTAGCTGTACAGCCACTTACTTCAGTATGTCCCACAATCAGTCCTGCGAGTGTTATCTGTCAATTATCCCTTGTTTCACCTCTGGCAATATTATTTGATATGAAATATGTAGAGTTGCACCGTGTTTCGCAGCCCACGTTAACCCTTTACGCACGGCAACCATACCGGTACGGCGAAGGCCATATTGCCGCCTCAGCCGACGAACGTACGGCTGCGTTTCCGCTTTTCTGCCACGTGTATCTGCCGCCGTATTGTTACGGTTGCTTCCCTCTGTGGCTGAATGGTGCTGAAATCTGTTGCTGACATCTAGATGTACTTGATTTTTCAGAAGGCCTTGCATACATTCGATCTATGTGAACTAAATTCGATACGAGGTGCATTCAAGTCCTAAGGTCTCCGATTTTTTTTCTAATTAACTACTCACCCGAAATCGATGAAACTGGCGTTACTTCTCGACGTAATCGCCCTGCAGACGTACACATTTTTCACAACGCTGACGCCATGATTCCATGGCAGCGGCGAAGGCTTCTTTAGGAGTCTGTTTTGACCACTGGAAAATCGCTGAGGCAATAGCAGCACGGCTGGTGAATGTGCGGCCACGGAGAGTGTCTTTCATTCTTGGAAAAAGCCAAAAGTCACTAGGAGCCAGGTCAGGTGAGTAGGGAGCATGAGGAATCACTTCGAAGTTGTTATCACGAAGAAACTGTTGCGTAACGTTAGCTCGATGTGCGGGTGCGTTGTCTTGATAAAACAGCACACGCCCAGCCCTTCCCGGACGATTTTGTTGCAGTGCAGGAAGGAATTTGTTCTTCAAAACATTTTCGTAGGATGCACCTGTTACCGTAGTGCCCTTTGGGACGCAATGGGTAAGGATTACGCCCTCGCTGTCCCAGAACATGGACACCATCATTTTTTCAGCACTGGCGGTGACCCGAAATTTTTTTGGTGGCGGTGAATCTGTGTGCTTCCATTGAGCTGACTGGCGCTTTGTTTCTGGATTGAAAAATGGCATCCACGTCTCATACATTGTCACAACCTACGAAAAGAAAGTCCCATTCATGATGTGGTTGTGCGTCAACATTGCTTGGCAACATGCCACACAGGCAGCCATGTGGTGTTCCGTCAGCATTCGTGGCACCCACCTGGATGACACTTTTCGCATTTTCGGGTCATCATGCAGGATTGTGTGCACAGAACGCACAGAAATGCCAACTCTGGAGGCGATCTGTTCAACAGTCATTCGGCGATCCCCCAAAATAATTCTCTCCACTTTCTCGATCATGTCGTCAGACCGGCTTGTGCGAGCCCGAGGTTGTTTCGGTTTGTTGTCACACGATGTTCTGCCTTCATTAAACTGTCGCACCCACGAACGCACTTTCGACACATCCATAACTCCATCACCACATGTCTCCTTCAACTGTCGATGAATTTCAGTTGGTTTCACACCACGAAAATTCAGAAAACGAATGATTGCATGCTGTTCATGTAAGGAAAACGGCGCCATTTTAAGTATTTAAAACAGTTCTCATTCTCGCCGCTGGCGGTAAAATTCCATCTGCCGTACGGTGCTGCCATCTCTGGGACGTATTGACAATGAAATCATTTTAAAACAATGCGCACGTTTCTCTCTCTTTCCAGTCCGGAGAAAAAAATCGAAGGCCTTAGAACTTGAATGCACCTCGTACCTGCATTTATGTTTCTGCGTTTGGTGAGAATAGCGGGATCGAAAGGTTTGGGTGACGATGAAATTAGAGAGATACTCCTAAATGAAGACTCAGCTGCAGAATCTGGTAGTGATTTCGAAGGCCACGAAGACCGCAGGTATTACTAAGCGAAAGTTAAGATACTTCTAGTGATGTTGAAACTATTTACGAACAGGGTCTCACACAGGTGAGGAAGAAGGGAAAAGTCGGAGACAGTGAGTACAGGTGGCTAAGGTAAGGCGTTTTGCCACCTCAGAACGACACCTTTTCTAATGATAATTCTGGAGTGAATCCTCATTGCGGACTAAGTGAGAAACCTGGTGAAAGTGAATGTTTTGAGCTTCGATAGACAAATGATGGGATACATTGTCAGTCAAAGTACAGCTTTACAAAATAGTGAATGAAGCATGTCAAGGATCATTCAGGGGAATACATTGTACAGATACAAGTGCAGACGAGATATATCAGTTTTTAGCACTCTGCATGCTGATGGTTCACAGAATAGACTGAAGGACTATCGGTCTTCTGATCTATTAACTGAAACATCCTTATTTCCGAAAGTAATTCCTACGTACAGATTTGTGACAGTTCTTCGAATGTTACATTTTAGTGATGCAGGCATTCTGGGAGGCGTTGAGGGGGCGAATATGCTTTATAAGATGAAGTATGTTGTGATTTTTTGACAGTGAATTGCAAGTCAGTTCTAAATCGATTCAGAGATTTGTGCACTCACGACTCTCTAATGCTACATCTACATTTACATGATTACTCTGCAATTCACATTTAAGTGCTTGGCAGAGGGTTCATCGAACCACAATCATACTATCTCTCTACCATTCCACTCCCGAACAGCGCGCGGGAAAAACGAACACCTAAACCTTTCTGTTCGAGCTCTGATTTCTCTTATTTTATTTTGATGACCATTCCTACCTATGTAGAGTGGGCTCAACAAAATGTTTTCGCATTCCGAAGAGAAAGATAGTGACTGAAATTTCGTAAATAGATCTCGCCGCGACGATAAACGTCTTTGCCGTAATGACTTCCATCCCAATTCGCGTATCATGTCTGCCACACTCTCTCCCCTATTACTTGATAATACAAAACGAGCTGCCCTTTTTTGCACCCTTTCGATGTCCTCCGTCAATCCCACCTGGTAAGGATCCCACACCGCGCAGCAATATTCTAACACACGACGAACGAGTGTAGTGTAAGCTGTCTCTTTAGTGGACTTGTTGCATCTTCTAAGTGTCCTGCCAATGAAACGCAGCCTTTGGCTCGCCTTACCCGCAATATTATCTATGTGGTCTTTCCAAGTGAAGTTGTTCGTAATTTCAACACCCAGTTGAATTGACAGCCTTGAGAATTTATCGAGTAATCGAATTCCAACGGATATCTTTTGGAACTCATGTAGATCACCTCACACCTTTCGTTATTTAGCGTCAACTACCACCTGCCACACCATACAGCAATCTTTTCTATATCGCTTTGCAACTGATACTGGTCTTCGGATGACCTTACTAGACGGTAAATTACAGCATCATCTGCGAACAACCTAAGAGAACTGCTCAGATTGTCGCCCAGGTCATTTATATAGATCAGGAACAGCAGACGCCCCAGGACGCTTCCCTGGGGAACAGCTGATATCATTTCAGTTTTACTCGATGATTTTCCGTCTATTACTACGAACTGCAACCTTCCTGACAGGAAATCACGAATCCAGTCGCACAACTGAGACGATACCCCATAGGCCCGCAGCTTGATTAGAAGTCGCTTGTGAGGAACGGTGTCAAAAGCTTTCCGGAAATCTAGAAATACGGAATCAGCTTGAGATCCCCTGTCGATAGCGGCCGTTACTTCGTGCGAATAAAGAGGTAGCTGCGTTGCACAAGAACGATGTTTTCTGAAACCATACCGATTGCGTATCAATAGATCGTTCCCTTCGAGGTGATTCATAATGTTTGAATACAGTATATGCTCCAAAACCATACTGCAAACCGACGTCAATGATGTAGTTCGATGGATTACTCCTACTACTCTTCTTAAACACTGTTGCGACCTGCGCAATTTTCCAGTCTGTAGGTACAGATCTATCGGTGAGCGAGCGGTTGTATATGATTGCTAAGTAGGGAGCTATTGTGTCAGCGTAATCTGAAAGGAACCTAATCAGTATACAATCTAGACATGAAGACTTGCCCGTATCAAGCGATTTGAGTTGCTTCGCAACCCCTATGGTATCTACTTCTAAGAAACTCATGCTAGCAGCTGTTCGTGTTTCAAATTCTGGAATATTCCGTTCGTCTTCCCTGGTGAAAGAATTTCGGAAAACTGCGTTCAATAACTCCGCTTTAGCGACACAGTCGTCGGTAACAGTACCATCGGCACTGCGCAGCGAAGGTATTGACTGCGTCTTGCCGCTTGTGTACTTTACATGCGACCAGAATTTCTTCGGATTTTCTACCAAATTTCGAGACAATGTTTCGTTGTGGAACCTATTAAAGGCATCTCGCATTGAAGTCCGTGCCAAATTTCGCGTGTCTGTAAATTTTTAGCCGATCTTCGAGATTTCGCGTTCTTCTGAACTTCGCATGCTTTTTCCGTTGCCTCTGCAACAGCGTTCGGACCTGTTTTGTGTACCAGGGGGGATCAGTTCCATCTCTTACCAAATTATGAGGTATGAATCTCTCAATTGCTGTTGCTACTATATCTTTGAATTTGAGCCACATCTCGTCAACATTTGCCTAGTCAGTTCGAAAGGAATGGAGATTGTCTCTTAGGAAGACTTCTAGTGACACTTTATCTGCTTTTTTAAATAAAATTATTTTGCGTTTGTTTCTGGTGGATTTGGAAGAAACGGTATTGAGCCTAGCTACAACGACCTTGTGATCACTAATCACTGTATCAGTCATGATGCTCTCTATTAGCTCTGGATTGTTTGTGGCTAAGAGGTCAAGTGTGTTTTCGCAACCATTTACAATTCGCGTGGGTTCGTGGACTAACTGCTCGAGATAATTTTCGGAGAAAGCATTTAGGACAATCTCGGAAGATGTTTTCTGCCTACCACAGGTTTTGAACAAGTATTTTTGCCAACATATCGAGGGAAGGTTGAAGTCCCCACCAACTACAACCGTATGAGTGGGGTATTTATTTGTTACGAGACTCAAATTTTCTCTGAACTGTTCATCAACTATATCATCGGAGTCTGGGGGTCGGTAGAAGGAGCCAATTATTAACTTAGTTCTGATGTTAAGTATAACCGCCACCCATACCAATTCGCACGGAGTATTTACTTCGACTTCACTACAAGATAAACCACTACTGACAGACACAAACACTCCACCACCAATTCTGCCTAATCTATCTTTCCTGAACACCGTCTGAGACTGCGTAAAAATTTCTGCAGAACTTATTTCAGGCTTTAGCCAGCTATCTGTACCTATAACGATTTCAGCTTCTGTGCTTAGCGCTTGAAGCTCAGATACTTTCCCAGCACAACTACAACAATTTACAACTACAATTCCGACTGTTCCTTGATCCAAGCACGTCCTGTATTTGCCATGCACCCTTTGAGATTGCAGTCCACCCCGTACTTTCCCGAGGTCTTCTAACCTAAAAAACCGCCCAGTCCACGCCACACAACCTCCGCTACCCGTGTAGCCGCCAGCTGAGTGTAGTGAACTCCTGACCTATTCAGCGGAACCTGAAACCCCAACCACCCTACGGCGCAAGTCAAGGAATCTGCAGCCAACACCGTCGCAAAACCGTCTGAGCCTCTGATTCAGACCCTCCACCCGGCTCTGCACTAAAGGTCCGCAGTCGGTTCTGTCAACGATGCTGCAGATGGTGAGCTCTGCCTTCATCTCGTAAGCAAGACCGGCAGCCTTCACCAAATCAGATAGCCGCTGGAATCCAGAGAGAGCTTCCTCAGATCCAAAGCGACACACATCATTAGTGCCGAAATGTGCCACCACCTGCAGATGGCTGCTCCCTGTGCTCTTCATGGCATCCGGAAGGACCCTTTCCACATCAGGAATGACTACACCCGGAATGCACACGGAGTGCACACTGGATTTCTTCCCCTCCTTAGCCGCCATATCCCTAAGGGGCCCCATTACACGCCTAACATTGGAGCTCCCAACTACCAATAAGCCCACCCTCTGCAATTGCCCGGACCTTGAAAGCTGAGAATCATCCTCTGAAACAGGGCAGATAGCTGCATCTGGCTCAGCTAGAGACAGTACCTGAAACCTGTCAGACGCACCGGGGAGGCTCTCTGATCAGCCTCCGGGGACGTCTTTCGCTGCCTGCCACACCTTGGAACGACCTCCCAATCAACCACAGGCGAGGGCTCAGCCCCACTGCGGGCAGCAACCGGGGCAACCACAGCAACAGTCTCAACCTGCGCGACTGAAGTCAGCGCCGCCTGCAGCTGTGAGTGAAGGGATGCCAACTCAGCCCTCATCCAAACACAGCAATCACAGTCCCTGTCCATTCTAATCGATGTTGAACAACAGTTACTGAAACACGAGTCCGCACCTAGATAAAGCAAGGGAAACATGCAAAGAATGTATGAACTAACCTGTACAAATGCCTAACGACTGCGCTACAATCTGTCTGAATTTACGATTACAGTAACTAAAACCCGAAATTACACCTCCTATACGACGCAATTTAAGGTAGAATCTACGAAGTAAACACAGAAAAGAAGCTATATACGTATCTTTCTGCGCTGTCGATGTGCACCAACTGGGAGCTCAGGCTGTGGAAACGTAGACTTGGTTTCAGACATCACATGTCAAGCAAGAGGCGTAGATCCGAAATAAAATTGTTTATATTGTGCGATGTTGAAACTAGGTTTATTTTAGATATTATAGTGCACACAGGAAGACTAAGAGAAATTGAAGATACTTGTGGCCTTTGTGTTTCAGGCGCCTTTGTCAATACTCTGAACAAAAAAATTTACACTTCCATGTAATACTTATCAGGTAATTAAATACAATAAAATGAGTCGATGAGAAAATATCAAGCCAATAGTTTGTTTTATTTCAATATCATTCAGTCCAGAGAAGCAGGCTAGAATCAAAAACTTGCTCTTCAAAGGGTTAAAATATAGGTCCCCTTATAACTGCCTACGGGAGTCAGTTGAAAGGCCAGAGGAAGTTAACGGCATAATAACCCCTACTGATCCCTGCTTAGTAAAACACTGTGGTACTCAAAACGATCTTCGGATTGATGTCTGGTTTAATATTACTCTGTAGCGGAATACTGTGTTTTCGCTTGTATTTCCTGTCTGAGTTGACGCTGATATACGGGAAACCGGGTACGTATCTTGTTCAACGTTTTGAACTTTGTTTTTCGCAACTTTGTGCAGAGCGTGTGTCCACTGGCAGCATCGTGGCAGTCAACGTCTAAATGTTAAAGCCTTTCTGGCTGTCATACGACATGTTTTCATTAGGCTATATTGCGGATGTTATAAACTATTACATTGTCTGACGGCAGGAAGCGCCTCTCAGACTGTCAGTATAGGGAAAGACGGGCTGAAACTGAAAATGTAGGTGCAAAATTGAAATTTTCGGTAGATAAACTTTTTTTAACATAATGAAAATTTTAATCAAGATGAACCATGGCTTGGTAGATGAAGGCGTACTTACAACTGGACATTTTTGCGACCTGTCCAATGAATGTGGTACTGTTACAGATCAGGCTAGCAACTGCACAAGTCATATTCAAATTACTAGATATGTAATCGAGTGTAAATGGCTCTACAAAATAGACGATTCTGTTGGATCAATCTTAGTCAGAAAAAGCCTTTCCCAAACATAACTGAATTTGACAGCTGTCCTAAGGATGATTCTTTACATCTCTTTACTTCTAAAAATTACAATTATAGTTTGTGCAATGATGAAATCGTTCGGAGGAAATGGTTAGTTTATTCAGAAAGTGCAGATATCGTTTTCTATTTCTGTTGCAAACTCCTTAAAATATTACTCACTTGAGGTGCTTACAGTAACTGGCGGCATATTTTTGAGACACTTACTAGCCACGATAGGTCACAAGACCACTTAGGATCATACCGAAAGTTGGAGAAGCTCTCCAGAAAGTTAAAATCTGGCAGTACTGTCAATGTAGGAACTCTGCAGATATTAAATGCAGAATTCCAGCATTGGAATGGTGTAATGTAAAGCATTATAGCAATCATCGATTTTTGGGGATGACGGTTTCTTTCTTTAAGAGGAACTTCAGACAATTGTTTACTTAGAACAACAGGAATTTCTTAAAGTTGATTGAATTATTTGTAAAACTTTATTCAGTTCTAGGCGAACATATAAGGAGAACATCTCGTGATGAAAATAAGTCCTGTAATTATCTGGGTAAATATATAAAAAATGAAATAATACACGTTCTCCATCAAAAGATCAAAAACAAAATACTGTCTTTACTGAAAGCTACTAAAGATTACAGTACAATTTGCGACTGTACACCAGATATTTCTTGTGCTGAGAGAATGACAATGATAGTGCGTTTCGCTAATCTGACTTCTGCTGATGTTGACACTTGTGATATAAATCTTAGTAAACGTTTCCTTAGCCTCGTACCTGTAAGAGATAAATCTGATTTTGTGCTTACAGAGGTAGTCTTAAAACTATTAGAGAGAATGAAAAGACCTTTGGAGGACATAATGGTTCTAATACGAAAGGCAAGAACATAGGAATGCAAAAGTGGATATTAGAGGTGAACCCTAAGGCATTTTATGTTCCCTGCCGTAACAGTTCCCTAAATATAGTTTTGGATGGTGCTACAAAGGCATCAAAATACGGTGTTTCATTATTTTGTTTCTTGAGAAAACTTCATATTTTCTTTTCTGCGTCTACATGAGACTTGGCAGTCTTAAATGGTCTATATCTGAAGCCACTGAGGGCAAGATCGGAAAATAGGACTGATGCAGTCGCCCTTCTTAAGTGTAACTAGGAGAGGTCGGGTTGAAAAAAGCGAAGACAGAATAGTTGCACATGAGACTGGCAGTTTGCAAAACCTTATCCGTGATTTTACGCTCTTTTGTTCAGTGATGATATGATATGATATATTACTCCGTATTAATGTTGTCAGCAAAAACCTACAAAATATTACTACAGGTGCATTGAAAGCTATTGAGTTACTGTACTCGAAACGACGACATAATATTTCACAAACTGCATGGAGGACCTGAAATTCCAAGATTACCTACTGCACGGTAAGGAACTGGCAACTCGATTCAGAAAACCTCACCGTCCGTGGTACAACGCAGATACGAAAGAGACGGAAGAAGAAACAGTTCGGTATGAGAGAGAAGATGAGACAATTGAAGATCTAGAAATGTAGTATAAAATAGATTAAAATAGATTTTTGCTTAAAAGTACTAGATTTTATAATATGTTATCTTAGTGAGAGACTTCAACAGCTTAAAAGGCGCAGTGAGGTTTTGATTTTTTTGTACATTAGTAAAATTAAAAACAAATGTCACTTGACGTTCTAAGTGACCGGTGTTCAAAACTGTGCGACACATTCAGTCATGGACAAGCCAAGGATATCAGTCTTGTCGATTTCAAAGATGACATTAAATTAGTCTTATCATTGGTAAAGCCTCGTAGTATACGAACTGAAACTTTCTAATTCATGCAAAAGTATGGCTTTGCGTCCAACGTAAGTGTAACGTTAAGAATTTCATTAACATAACCAGTGATAATGGCAAGTGGAGAAATAATTTTTTCGAGGCTTGAACTGATTAAAACACAGGCCTATCTGAGGTCGGCAGTGGACCAGGCACGACTATATGGGCTAATAACGATGTCGATAGAACATGAGCTAGCTGGATGTTTGGATTTCAACGAAATAGTACAGGAATTCGCTAATGCAACTAATGTCTACCATAAATTTTAGTTTTGACTTATTCATGTATGTTGTGCTTTCTCACTCACGTACTTAATAAAGATTTGTCGTAGGGTAGGCCTACTTTATTTTTGTTAATGGCGCAAAAGTTTGGCGAATGTCACCCGCTTGTGCAAACCCATTCTTGGAGGTGCTATCTACGTATTATAGTCTGTTCAGTTTTTCTTGTTCCCTACGACCCGAGGTTCTGTTCTGGATGCGTTGGCATAAATCAGAACTTTTCGTGTCTTTTGCAACTTCTGCCAACGTATGCGTTCTACCGCTGTTCGGCACTGCAGTGAGCAGTCGTTCAGTGCGCAGTGAACTGGTGCGCATTTGTTTGTTTACTTCGTGATAAGCTATGAATATATATCGTCTGTGAAGGTGCTCTTTCATGAAACCATGAAACCTATTACTCCCATACGTCATTTAAACCATAGCAAGCAATCGGTAATAAGCGATAACCGTGAACGCTGGGATTAATGCGGGAATTCTACACGGCTTCTTCTGCCCGCTGGTAACTCTCCCTGCAGCATTCACGGTGTTCCTCGCTGCACACCACACGCTCCCTTCTGCTCAGGGAACGAGAAAAAGTGATTGGATGGTTGGTTGATTCGAGGGAGACAGGTCCGAACAGCGAGGTCATCGATCCCATCGGGTGACGGAAGTATGGAGAAGGAAGTCGGCCATGACCTTTCAAAGAAACCATCCCGGCATTTGCTTGAAGCGATTTAGGGAACTCACGGTAAACCTACATCAGGGTTCCCGGAAGCGGGTTTGAACCGTCGTCCTCCCGAATGCGAGTTCAGTGTGCTGACAACTGCGCCACCTCGCTCGGTGACAGAAAGTGAACCGATTTTGATTATGTACTTTGCGACAGACATTACTTAAGTTTGGTTGACTTAACTAATATTGGAGCTACAACGCAAACTGTATTATACTGTAAATGTTTCACTTCTGTTTCATTGACTGGGGCCCCATACCTGGCCCTGGTCTTGAAGACGTGTGCAGGTCAAAAAGACTTGTGCGTAAGTGGTACGTAACAATAAGACGTCACTGAAGAGTGACATTGTGAAAAAGGTTGGATACGACTGAAATGCAAAGACGTGGGGGAACGGGTATAGGGGGTGTGTGTGGGCGGAGATTGAAATTTTCGGACGGTGAGACAAAATCTCTGGAGGTGACCGTACGTATATATCAATTTTTCAGGAAAAAGTAATGAGGTAGACAAAGGGAAGTGCTTCAGTTTCTTCTTTAGTGAACAGGACACATTAGGTGTTTTGCGCGGAGTGTGGACTGTAGTGACAGGGAAGAAGTTCGTAAATACTTTTCTTTTGTGTATCGCTTAGGAATCAGCATGGGTTTCGAAAAAGACGATCGTATGAAACCCAGCTCGTGCTATTCGTCCACGAGACACGGGTTCCCAGGTAGATGCGTTGTGGAGGGCTTCTGTGTTCTCGTATTCCATACGATGATTTGTCTCGAGGCAATGTTCTGCGATGACAGATTTTGTAGGCTGTTCGAGATCGGTGTTCCGTTTGTGTTCAGTACACCTTTCCTCGATGGTGCGATTGGTTTGCCCCACATATGCTTTCCCACACTCTCACGGTATGAAATAAACTCCAGATTTCCGGAATCCTAAATCGTCCTTCACTGTCCCTACAAGGGACTTGATCTTTGGCGGCGGGCGGTAGACGCATTTAATGTTATGACGTCCAAGAATCCTGCCTATTTTTCCAGATACGTTGCCCGCATAAGGTATGTAGGCTGTCGCTTTCGGTGGATCATCATCCGGTGTTGGCGGTGGTGTGGTATTCTGCTTGAAGGCACGTCAAATTTGGCGGTCACTATAGCCGTTCTTCTGGAACACATACTTGAGGTGATCTAGTTCCAGTTTTAAGCTTTCTTCGTCGGAGATCACACGGGCTCTGTGAACCAATGTATTTAGTACTCCTTCTCTTTGTGATGGGTAATGACAGCTGGAGGCGTGAAGGTATAGATCTGTGTGGGTTGTTTTCCGGTAGACGCTGTGTCCTAGTCTTCCATCAGGCTTTTTCCGTACCAGAACATCCAAGAATGGTAGCTGCCCGTTTTTCTCCACCTCCACGGTGAACGCGTCGCGTTAGCAGTTTCCCCTTCTTTCCCACTCCTCGCGCTCAGATGGGGTGGCGTGGTGGTGGGGGAAGTGTGAAGCGTTCTGTGTCCCAGGGAACGGGTCACGAGCCGAATTCTTGACCACAGCCCTGTTCCAAGTTCCCCCTTTTCGTGACGTGTTTGATTACATCACAATAACAGATTTTCGACATAACGAAAGACTTCAAAAACGTACGTTTCACGGTCTGTGGAAAGATGTTTTGCAATTTAAGGAAGAAGAAAAACTCAACCGGAAGTCTTCATGATCATCATGAGAGTACTTCCTGCTCATCAGAGATGCTCATCTAAAGTTACATCCAAGATCTCTACAGTTTTCTGGTACTGTATTAGAATACCGATAACGCCGAGAAAAACTGGAGTTAATTTTTCGCTGTATTAAAAAGTAAGACATTTTTGATAGGACACTAACATTACATGTGAATTTTTCGTATTTTGTTCAGGTTCTGATTTTTGCTCCTCTCTGTCTACTAAAGATAGATCCTGTTTCATCAGGATGAAGACAGTAATGATAGCTACATGTCCCACACTTAAATAAAGGTGGATGCATAGAGTGGATATTTGCCAAACAGAATCGACGAGAGCTTTTTGACTTATAAGGAGAATAAAAATAGTCGCAAAAGCGACCCCTGTGCCACTATTGATGATCAATCTTCCAGGACGACTTTTCATTCCCACAGACAACATACTGCTTTCCATTTTCCAGTAGCTTAGAAACTACTTCAGCGCAGTACCCGTAAATTTTAGCTGACACATTTATCTAAGCAGAATTTCAAATCTAAAAGCACCCCACGCTTGTCTATTGCATATTCGCGTCATAAGTTACACTAATTAGTGCAGTGTCTGTGCCATCGTGTTTGCTAAACCTAGTATAAATTGAGATTGAGTAAAGTATTTCATCATAAACAAAGTACTCTAGGGTTCAGTACACAGATCTGTAATCAGATTGACCTGTAATCAGAAACTTGGTGTGAGTATACTTTCTCAGGAATAGGTCGGACTAACTTTATACATTGAGTAGAATGTATCACTGTCACGAGAGAAAAATTATCATGCAAATGCGCAGGCTGATACCATCGTTGCCCATCGCTGTAGAAGAAAATCGAATTATCGCTTTTCTCATTGTGCTTATTGTAATGTGTTTTGGATAGAAAGTGTCACAATAACGTACACTATGTGGTCCCCAAGTATCCGAAGACGTGGCTCAAAATGACTGACAAGTTCGTGGCACCCTCCATCGGTAATGCTGGAATTCAATATGGTGTTGGCCCACCCTTAGCCTTGATGACAGCTTCCACTCTCGCAGACACACGATCAGTCAGTTGCTGGAAGGTTTCTTGGGGAATGGCAGCCCATTCTTCGCAGAGTGGTGTACTGAAGAGAGGTATCGCTGTCGGTCGGTGAGGCCTGGCCCGAAGGTGTTCTATAGGATTCAGGTCAGGACTCTGTGTACAGCCCAGTCCATTACAGGGGTTTTACTGTCGTATAACCACTCCAATAGGCTTGCATTATGAACAGGTGCTCGATCGTGTTGAAAGGTGAAATGGCCAGCCCGAATTGCTCTTCAACAGTGGGAAGCAAGAAGGTGCTTATAACATCAATGTAGGCCTTTTCTGTGATAGTGCCACGCAAAAAAACAAGAGGTGCAAGCCCCCTCCATGAAAAACTCGACCATACCATAACACCACCGCCTCCGAATTTTACTGTTGGCACTAAACACGCTGGCAGATGACGTTCACCGGGCATTCGCCATATCCACAATCTGCCATCGGATCGCCATATTGTGTACCGTGATTCGTCACTCCACACAACGTTTTTCCACTGTTCAATCGTCAAATGTTTACGATCCTTACACCAAGTATTTACCAGCGTGATGTGTGGCTTATGAGCGGCCGCTCCACCATGAAATCCAAGTTTTCTCACCTCCCGCCTAACTGTCATAGTACTTGCAGCGGATCCTGATGCAGTTTGTAAGTCCTCTGTGATGGTCTGGATAGCTGTCTGCCTACAACACATTACGACCCTCTTCAACTGTCGGCGGTCTCTGTGAGATAACAGACGAGGTCGGCATCTACGCTTTTGTGCTGAACGTGTCCCTTCATATTTCCACTTCACTATCACATTGGGAGCAGTGGACCTAGGGGTGTTTAGGAGAGCGGAAATCTCACGATCAGACGTATGACACCAGTGACTCCCAATCACCCGACCACTTTCGAAGTCTGTGAGTTCCTCGTAGCGCCCCATTCTGCCCTCTCACAAGTCTAATGACTACTGAGGTCGCTGATGTGAAGTACCTGGCATTAGGTGGCAGTACATTGCACCTAATATGAAAAATGTATGTATTTGGGAGTGTCTGGATATTCTTGATCACATCGTGTATACAGGGTGGTCCGTTGATAGTGACCAGGCGAAATATATAACGAAATAAGCATCAAACGAAAAAACTACAAAGAAAGAAACTCGTCTAGCTTGAAGGGGGAAACCAGATGGCGCTATGGTTGGCCCACTACATGGCGCTGCGATAGGTCAAACGGATATCAACTGCGGTTTTCAAATAGTTACCCCCATTTTTTATTACATATTCGTACAGTACGTAAAGAAATATGAATGTTTTAGTTGGACCACTTTTTTCGCTTTGTGATAGATGGCGCTGAAATAGTCACAAACGTATAAGTACGTGCTATCACGTAACATTCTGCCAGTGAGGACGGTATTTGCTTCATGATACATTACCCGTGTTAAAATGGACCGTTTATCAGTTGCGGAAAAGGTCGATATCGTGTTTATATATGACTATTGTGATCAAAATGCCCAACGGGCGTGTGCTATGTATGCTGCTCCGTATCCTGGACGACGTCATCCAAGTGCCCGGACCGTTCGCCGGATAGTTACGTTATTTAAGGAAACAGGAAGAGTTCAGTAACATGTGAAACGTCAACCTCGACCTGAACCAATGATGATGCCCAAGTAGGTGTTTCAGCTGCTGTCGCGGCTAATCCGCACATCAGTAGCAGACAAATTGCGCGAGAATTGGTAATCTCAAAAACGTCGGTGTTGAGAATGCTACATCAACATCGATTGCACCCGTACCATATTTCTATGCACCAGGAATTGCATGGCGACGACTTTGGACCTAGTGTACAGTTCTGCTACTGGGCACAAGAGAAATTACGGGACGATGACAGATTTTTTTGCACGCGTTCTATTTGGCGACGAAGCGTCATTCACCAACAGCGGTTACGTAAACCGGCATAATATGCACTATTGGGCAACGGAAAATGCACGATGGCTGCGACAAGTGGAACATCAGCGACCTTGGCGGGTTAATGTATGGTGCGGCATTATGGGAGGAAGGATAATTGGCCCCCATTTTATCGATGGCAATCTAGATTGTGCAATGTATGCTGATTTCCTACGTAATGTTCTACCGATGTTGCTACAAGATGTTTGACTGCATGACATAATGGCGATGTACTTCCAACATGATTGGTGTCCAGCACAAAGCTCGCGTATGGTTGAAGCGGTATTGAATAGCATATTTCATGACTGGTGGATTGGTCGTCGAAGCACCATACCATGGCCCGCACGTTCACCGGATCTGACGTCCCCGGATTTCTTTCTGTGGGGAAGTTGAAGGATATTTGCCATCGTGATCCACCGGCAACGCCTGACAACATGCGTCAGCGCACTGTCAATGCATGTGCGAACATTACTGAAGGCAAACTACTCGCTGTTGAGAGGAATGTCGTTACACGTATTGCCAAATGCATTGAGGTTGACGGACATGATTTTAAGCGTTTACTGCATTAATTTGGTATTTACACGTAATCACGCTCTAACAGCATGCGTTCTCAGAAATGACAAGTTCACAAAGGTACATGTATCACTTTGGAACAACCGAAATAAAATTTTCAGTCGTACCTGCGTCCTGTATTTTAATTTAAAAAACCTACCTGTTACCAACTGTTCGTCTAAAATTGTGAGCCATATGTTTGTAACTATTATAGCGCCATCAATCACAAAGCGAAAAAAGTAGTTCAACTAAAACATTCATATTTCTTTACGTACTACACGAATATGTAATAAAAATGGGGGTTCCTATTTTAAAAAACGCAGTTGATATCCGTTTGACCTATGGCAACGCCATCTAGCGGGACAACCATAGCGCCATCTGGTTTTCCCCTTCAAGCTAGACAAGTTTCGTTCTTTGTAGGTTTTTCGTTTGACGCTTATTTCGTGAGATATTTGGCCCGGTCACGATCAATGGACCACCTTGTATAGTCTGGGGGTGTTCCTGCGAGCACTAGTAATTTACTGAATGGACTGCTGAAAAAATTGCATTAATTTCGTCAGCTGGAACTTGAAAAATTGCTCCTGATTTTGTGTTCCATACATCCTAGCTTCGGAGATTCCTCCAAAGAATAGCAGGGCTCGTATCGTTGCATATAACGAACGGATGTGCCTGATTGTAGCTTTGCGAACAGAATTCTTTACCCAGGTTCACTCCTTTCTGAATTGTTCGTAATGTTCAGGCTTCGGGTACGACTAGAAATGTCTGTGAGCATCATCCCTGTTGTTCATTATTTGACGCAATTGGGTTTGTCGGAAAAGAAGCAGGAGTTTTTCTTACTCAGATTGTGCGTATAGGAGATTGTTTGTCATACAGAACAGTGAACCTACCAGTGAATTCCTGAATTTTGCCATTGGTTATTGGTCCATTGATTGTCTGATGGCTATAAAGATTAAATAACATGAAGCAAAAGTCTGACCTAAGTCTCTTACGTTGTCAACCTTTCCATTACGATTGTGGGAGTGTGACTGTGCGCCTTGCGGGGCTGTAATGGAAGATTCGTCATGTTGTTGCAGCTAAACAGTCTTTGCCTCTTAGCAAGTGTAGGTACTTGTCTCCCATTACGAAGACGTGTTTATAATGACGCCGAAGTAATACCGACTGAAAGAAGCAATGTGTTGATTTTTGGAGCATTTATAGACTGCATAATTTATTAGCGCTTCTGACTCTGAAGATTAATTTCGATAAATACGAAGTTTGTTTATCCTTGTTTATCCCAGTTAAAAGTGTTTAAGATTTTGGGTTTGAGGTCAGATCCTTTATCCACGCCGACACCCCTTCGTCTCGTTTGTTTGATCTATAAGTCCTAAGAAACATATATCCTGACATTTGAACAGATGCGGAAGATATACGTGAGTTCAGCTACTTTTCAGGCAGGTGGATTACGTGAAAAATTAGACTCATCGTAATGTGAGTGTGAAAACAGAACATTACAGTGCAAGATAAATAGCTTCGATGCATGCTTCGGCCGGCTTGATGCAGGTTGTTAGACAAGTTCGCCACTGCCTGTGATGAGGAGTATTGACCTCATATCTGGGAAGCTGCACGGACCTGGATCCAAGGGAGGAGCATGAGCCCCCTCCCCACAAAAAAGCAAAAGCACTGTACTAATCATTGGTATAAACACATAATTGAGATGACATAAAACAGTTTACATATTTATTGTTATTATAATCCTTGACATCTGTGGTACTTTAAATGTGAGTATGACGGTAGATTATTTTGGGGAAGATGGGATGAGAGTGATTTTCTTACATACGGTCGGTCGCCGAGTTATGATTTTATGAGACTGCAGGCCTGTTGGAATAGAGAAGGAATATTGTCAAGTTTTCGAATCAATGACTCTCTATCTTGAAACAGGAATAGTGAAAGATCAGAAAGGATCAGATGTAATCAGTAGCTCATACAGTTCAAAATGCTAACTAGGAATTAGCATAACCAAGATGACATGTGAGTAACATCAGAAATAGGGAAAATGACCACATTGCTAAATGATGCACTTGACCTCTTAGCCACAAATAACCCTGATCTAACTGAGAGCATCATGACGGATACAGGGATTAGTGAACACAAGGTCATTGTAGCGAGGCTCAATACCGTATCAATCATAACCACTAAAAATAAACGCAAAATATATCTATTTAAAGCCGCAAATAAAAATTCGCTTGATACCTTCCTAAGATAGAGTCTCCATTGCTTCCAATTCAAAGATACAGTATCGACAGCAATAGATAGATTCATACCGTATAAGTTAATAAGAGACGGGACTGATCCACCATGGTACACAAAACACACCAGAATACTGTTGCAGGAGCGACGAAAAAAGCATGCCAAATTCAGAAGAACGCATAATCACCAAGACTATCTAAGTTTCACGGAAGGTAGAAATTTAGTGCGGACATCAATGCGAGATGCTTTTAATAGTTTCCACAATAAAACATTGTCTCAAAATGTGGAAGAAAATCCAAAGAGATTCTGGTCGTATGTAAAGCACACCAGTGGCAAAAAACAGTCAATACCGTCACTGCGCGAAAGCGATGGAAATGTTACCGGTGATGGTGCTACTAAAGAGGAGTTCCTAAATACAGTTTTCCGTAATTCCCTCACGAAAGAAGATGAAGTAAATATTCCAGAATTCGAAACCAGAACAGCCATTAGCATGAGTGACGTAAGAGTAGATATATTAGGTGTGGCGAAACAACTGAAATCACTTAAGAAACGAAGTCTTCCGGTCCAGATGGTATACCAATTAGGTTCCTTTCAGAGTATGCAGACACAATAGCGCCTTTCTTAGCAATCATATACAACCACTAACTTCACGAAAGGTCTGTTACTAAAGACTAGAAAGTAGCACAGGTCACACCAATATTCAAGAAAGGAAATAGGAGCAACCCATTGAATTACAGACCCATATCACTGACCCAATTTGCAGTAGGATTTTAGAGCATATACTGTGCTCGAACATTATGAATCACCTTGAAGAAAATGACTTATTGATGCATAACCAACACGGATTCAGAAAATATCGTTCTTGTGCAACGCAGCTAGCTCTTTATTCCCTTGAAGTAATGAGTGCTGTCGACAAAGGATCTCAGATCGATTCCATATTCCTAGATTTCCAGGAGACTTTTGATACCGTTCCTCACAAGCGATTATTAATCAGATTGCGTGCATATGGAGTATCGTCTCATTTGTGTGACTGGATTCGTGATTTCCTCTCAGAGAGGTCACAGTTCGTAGTGATAGATGGTAAATCATCGAGCAGAACGGAAGTATATCTAGCGTTCCGCAAGGTAGTGTCATAGGCCCTCTGCTGTTCCTGGTTTATATAAATGATCTAGGTGATAATCTGAGCAGCCCCCTTAGATTGTTTGTAGATGACGCTGTAATTTACCGTGTAGTAAAATCATCAGACAATCAATTACAATTACAAAATGATCTAGGGAGAATTTATGTGTGATGCGAAAAGTGGCAATTGGCACTAAACAAAGAATAGTGTGAGGTCATCCACATGGGTACTAAAAGAAATCCGATAAATTTTGGGTATGCGATAAATCGCACAAATCTAACGGATGTCAATTCGACTAAATTCCTAGGAATTACAATTACGAGCAACTTAATTTGGAAAGACCACATAGATAATATTGTGGGGAAGGCGAAACAAAGACTGCGCTTTGTCGGCAGAACACTTAGAAGATGCGACAACCCCACAGAAGAGACAGCCTACATTACACATGTCCGTCCTCCGCTGGAATATTGCTGCGCGGTGTGGGATCCCTACCAGGTAGGATTGACGGAGGACATCGAAAAAGTGCAAAGAAGGGCAGCTCGTTTCGTGTTATCGCGCAATAGGGATGGCAGTCACTGAAACAAAGGCGGTCTTCTTTGCGGCGAGATCTATTTACGAAATTTTAATCACCAACTTTCTCTTCTGAATACGAAAATATTTTGTTGACACCCACCTACGCAGGGAGAAATGATCATCATAATAAAATAAGATAAATCAGAACTAGAACGGAAAGATTTAGGTGTTCCTCTTCCCAATGCGCCATTGTAGAATGGAATGGTAGAGAAGTATTATGAAAATGGTTAGGTTAACCCTCTGCCAGGCACTTAAGTGTGAATTGCGAGTAACTGTGTAGATGTAGATGTAGATAACAAACAAATAAGGTCTAGTAATTCAAAAGAAAATTACAGATGTTAATAGAAATTAAAATTAAGTAGTACATTAAGAGTACTGTAAGAAGGACGGTAAGAAGAGACACATAATCAAAAATTATTACAGTAATTAAGCAAATGTAAAAATAAGTTTATTCTCAGAAAAGGAAAAATATAATACCGATATGGTAGCAGAAAAGGTAAGCTGTGTTAAATTTACAGTTTCGGTCATATAATTTTATTTTGTGTTATTCAGTTATGTCATGTTTACAACCGTCTTCTTGCCAGCTGCCGCCTTCACGGTTATTTTTGCGTATTTTTGCCTATTCTGAAGGCAAAAATGGGATATTCCATCGAAAAAAATCTTGAGGCTTTCACGTGTCACATCTTCTCTTACACTTATCCCTGTCTTTACTAACTTTTCCTTCTGTTTGAAATTCTCCGCCCTTTCTTGATATAAGACGTACCTTATAACTGTCGTACTATCCTCCGAGGCTTCGCAGTGCCTGATACTTCGTACCACTCAGGGGTCTCCGTCAACGTACTTCCATTCACGCCTAGTTTTGATACACTGCCGGACTGAGCAGACTGTGTTTTCTGCTTCGTTTTCGGCTACGCTAAAGTAGGCCAGCTTTTCCGTGTTTGATATTGCTACAGTTCGTCAGTCGTAGCAAACAACTTTTCCTCCAAATCCCGCAACTGTTTTCATACGGACAGGCCTTTCCGGAGCTCTAATTTCTACCATACTGCTTGTACTATTTTTCACAAATTCTGGCTAAGAATGCTGCCATTACTACGTCTGCAATAGCGCAGACAACGAAATAATCATCACCTTTGTTATCGAGCAAGGCACGTTTGAATAACAGTAACAGCACTCAACATTCAATAACCATACAAATTATCATAAAAATTATAAAAATTAAAATGTCAAGAATGACGTTGTGTTCCCAAAAGCCACATACCCGTAAGAACATGCTTTATTCGCAACTACCTGTTGTTATTGCATGTTGAGTGTTTTTATCGTTATTTACAATGTCTCTGAGCTGTGGTTGCCCTCCCCAGAAAGTTATTTGCACGGCACTTAACGTCAGTGGGACTAGTTCCGTAGTGCATGGAAGCGGTGTCTCACCTTCCATCACGAGCCAGGCCGCCACAGCTGCTGCTGCGCCGCTGGACGTGCTCTTGTTAGTTCTCCTGTTTTCCACTCCTTCCAGTGTAGGTAATGGTGCACAAAAAATCTGGCACTATTGTGAAGAACTCAGCTTGCGACACAATTTACGCTTGTACTAAACCAGGTCACTAGAGAGAACATCTTCAGTGTAGACAAAAATTTGCTGCCTGAACTTAGCAGACGTTACGTTATACTCGTCATCTTGAAGGCTTGTTTACGGTGCCTAGCTCCTAATACCATGACCATCTTTTATCCGAATTAGTTTTCCTCTTAATCAGAAATCAAAATCAGTCAAAGAACTGAATTGTGAGGCAGGACCATCAGACTAAAATACACTATCTGATCTATCCATATGCAGTGGACTTTATTGCTGGGGGCATCGAACCCTTGCTGTTGTAACATTTTCAGTTCTTCTGAGGAGAATTTCAATGAGATGCCTCAATATCTCTGGAGGAATGGTCACCCATTCTTCTCAAGAGCCGAAACCAGAGACGGTAGTGATGTTACATGCTCAAGTCTGGCCTGAAGTGATGGCTCCATCTCACGTGAGAGGTGTTAAATTGTTTTCAGATCGGTACTCTGGAAAGGTCAATCGACTTCGGGAGTGTTGTTGTCCACAGTACCCATTATTTAGAATCAGTCCACAACGACTTTTGATAAGCCTCTGGAGATAACTGGTAAATGGTCCGAGCCTAGTGAATCCTCTGCCGTCTCCTATGTACAAGTTGCAGCTGTGATGAAGAAGCAAAACAGTGGTCAGCTGCACTGCTCCGTTGGCTTACATGAGGCCTGTTGAGTAGCCGGCTAGTCGAGCACGAGCGTTCGCGCTTGTTCAACGATTAGTTAGTGATCGCTCGCGGTAAAATATAGCTGTCAGATATCGTGTAGCGCAGGGAAAGTGAACCTGTGCGCTGTCTTCAGAGCAGTGACAATATGTTCACTTCGCCGTAGCTGTAAACGCGAGTGTTGTGTCTGACAATTCGCAAATTTTCACAAATACAACTTTTATTGATGTAAGTTCACAAGGTTGATGATTGAACATACAAACTAAAGGTAACAATAACGAAAAAAAAGTCTCCTAATTGAGGCAAACAAAAGTTTGCTTTTAATTTCCCACAAAGGTTCTTGGTAACACGCTCACACACTAGTAATAGTCCAATTCCGAGACGAAAACGTAGTCTTCACCGGTCGCAGTACACGAGGTCGGCATCGGCGTTAACTGAACTTCGAGGCTGGTTCTTGCCACTATATAGCTTTCTCCAGCCAATCAGGTTTTGGAGTAGTGATACTTCCTGCAGGCCGTGGCTCGAGCTCCCTCAGCAGGAAGTAATGCTCGGAACGTCTGTTTCCATGATCTTGTATGTAAATAACCGGTGTTTACCATGGGGTTTTTGGTACGCCTTGGAAATAGACCACCTCGTCCTCTGTGGTGTAATATGGGTTGCCGGCCCTCAGGGGCTACCTTGTCTCCGGTATAACAGAGAGCGTATGTATTTAATGTAGCAGTGCTTAAAGCGAGGAGTAGGTCGTTCAAAACCGATGAAAAGCAGCATTATGGACGGGTAAGAAACTTAATAGCGAAGGTCACACACACGAGTATCGATTAAAAACGCGTCAGTCAGGATGTCTAGCAACAGTTAGAACTTACAGACCTACAGTGTGACACGCAGCTGAATTATAAATTTTATAATAAAATAAGTCTTATACACTCGAATAAAAATATTCTACAACATATATTTCCACAATTTCAGATGTTCGAAGCTACGATTAAGCTAATGTTTCGACCTACATGTTTGCGCGAGCAGCTTTTTCCGCAATGAAGAACACGAAATCTACCAAGGGGAAGTCATTGACAGACTTCAGTTTAAAATTTATCTTGGAATTAGCAGAGCTCAGAAATTGGTACCATACATTAAAGCTTTAGTGAAGAAAAAGTATTCATTGACATCTCCATGTACATCTGTATCTGCATCTACATGACTACTCTGGCAGAGGGTTTCTTGAACCACCTTCACTATAGTTCTCTGTTATTCCGCTCTCGAAAACCACTCGTAAAAAAACGAATACTTATATTTTTCTGTGAGAGTTTTGATTTCCCTTTTTTTTATTTTGATGTCAGCAAAACATTTTCCCATTCGGATGAGAAAGTTGGTGATTCTAACTTCTCGAGAAGATACCGCCGCAACGATAAACGCCTGTGTTTTGATGACGTTCATTCCATATCCTTTATCATGTCAGCGACACTCCCTCCTATATTTCTGAATAATACAAAGCGTGCTGCCCTTCTTACAACTTTCTCGATGTACTCCATTAATCCTATCTGGTACAGAACCCACACCTCGCAGCAGTACACCAAAGAGGAGGGACAAGAATAGTTTAGGCAATCTCGTTAGAAGATCTGTTGTACCTTCTAAGTGTTCTGCCGATAAAACGCCGTATTTGGTTCGCCGTCTCCACAAGATTTTCTACGCCTTTATTTTTCAGTTTGTTTGTAATTGTAATTCCTAGGTATTTCGATGAATTTATGGCCTTTAGATATGGTTGATTTATCGCGTAACCGATGTTTAACGGATTCCTTTTAGCACCTCATTACCTAGGCTCAAGTGCAAATTTCCGCACCTTACAGGTATCTTATCTAAATCAGTTTGCAATTGATTTTGATGTCCTGATGACTTAACTGGACGATAAACAACAGCACCATCTGCGAACATCTTAAGACAGCTGCTCAGAAATTTTTCCTAAATCGTTTGTATAGGTAAGGAACAGCAGGGGAGCTATAACAATTCCTTGGGGAACGCCGGAGATCACTTCTGTTTTATTCGATGACTTTCCGTCAATTACTACGAACTGTGACCTCTCTGTCAGGAAACCACGAATCCAATCGCATAACTCAAACGATATTCCATAAAGAATTCCAATTTGATTACAAACCGCTTGTGAGGTACGTTGTCAAAAGTCTTCTGGAAATCTAGAAATACGTAATCAATTTGAAATTCTTTGTCGTCAGCACTCAACACTTCGTATGAGTAAAGAGCTAGTTGTGTTTCACAAGAAAGATGTTTTCTAAATCCGGGTTGACTACTTGTCAACAGACCGTTGTATTCGAGGTAGTTTATAATGTTAGAACAAAATATATGTTCCAAAATCCTGCTGCATACCGATGTTAATGATATGGGTGTGTAATTTATTCCTATTACCTTTCTTGAACATTAGAGTGACCCGTGCAACTTTCCAATCTTTTGGTATGGATCTTACGTCGAGCGAGGAGTTGAATATGATTGTTCAGTATGGAGCTATAGCATCGGCATATTATGAAAGGGACGTAATTGGTATACAATCTGGGCCAGAAGACTTGCTTTTATTAAGTGACTAGTTGGGGTACCTAGCTTCGCTCATGCAGTTGATATGAGGTTGTGTAGTAGTATAAGAGGTACAAAAAATATAGAAAATATATTCTAGCTATTTACAGTACTTGTTAAAGTAACAGAGGTAAATTTTTTAATTGAAAACATATTCCAACTATTTACAATAACTGTATATAAACAACATTTTTCATTTTTTTATCTGGAGTATATATGTATGAATTTTTCGAATTTGCTACTCGACAGAGAGAAGCATAAGTCTTTGAGGTTGATTCCACAGTATTTTAAAGTTTTCCCATGCGCTTTGTTAGGGTAATTAGACTGGCAATTGCAGTCATTTAAATTGTATTGACAGTTCAGTAGCGATTAGTGGTATTTTGGGGATACATAGCGTGTGTTCTTTTTACTTTACAGTCGTAAGTTTGGCTTCAAGAATGTAGTCGACAGCTGCTTGATGATCATCCTTGTTCCACTATATAGTTTTGATGAGTTGATTAGTAATTTCTGAGTAGTATGATCGTAGATGCAATTGTAAATCAATGACAGCGTACTGGCATTCCTGGTACTTGCAAAGAGTTTAGAAATTCTGCAGGGAATTTCACACTTTCTTCAACGTTTACAAAACTGTAGATCGATATGAATATTCTCTCTTGACCGGGAATTTTCTTCCTGTTAGTTGCAAAAATTGTCCTTTCAAATAGCCAGTCCGGATTGGTATATTTGTGAACAATGTTTGGATAAATTTGGTCAATGAGTTCGCTTTCAGCAGTGGCTATGTTGCAGAAATCATTGTTGAGTTTAATGAGGCCGGTCGTCTGCTCAGTAGGATATGTCCTTTCACCTGTTTATAAAAGTTGTTGAGCAAGATGTGATGTTCATTCGTCGTTCGAAATTTCAAGTCTCCTATTTTTTTTAGTAGCTGTATTTGTATGTGAGGCCAGGAATGTGATTCTTTTAAACATGCATTGATTTCGTCTGCTGGTGTTGACCTGGGGATAAGTGGAAGTGTTTGTCTAAAACCTCCTGAGAGTACGAGTAGAGTTCCCATCATTTCAGAGTTTGCTCGCAAGTCTTGTAATATTCTGTCCATGGCTTAGAGATATTTTTACGTGCCATTGTGCACTCATCCTAGAAGATAATTTTAGCTTGCGTTAGACATTGACCCCGTCCAGATGCTCTTGAGTTTTTACATATCGTGAATCGTTCCTCGGCTATATTCAAAGTTAATTGTAAGGTGGTATGGGCAGTTCGCCCTCCTTCCATAAGTGTGGCTGCAATACTGGATGATTCAAGTGCAAGTGCGATGTGTTGTTTAGCACGTATTTCCGCCAGCAATAGATTTATTAGAAACATTTTCCCGGTGCCGCCTGGTGAGTTCAAACAAAGATTTCCGCCAGTGTTGTCGATACGGTCCATGATAACACTGTAAATTTCCTTTTGATTGTCATTGACGCGAAGTTTGTCGTGAGCAGTTTATTGAAGTAGTTCGTTGATGAGCTAGCTTTTTTCCTACGTAATTTCGACGTTTATCATCCTGACAGCAACTTTTCATGGTACTTGCGTCAAGTTTTACTAAGGCCTGGTTGTTTGTTACTAAAAACCTTTATCTTGTACGTGAGTGAGTGTTTCATTGTAGATATCGTCGTTGAATTCGATGGTCAGTTCAGGATGAGATTGTCGGATTTGGTACAGTATGTCATCAGTCATACTCTCTACGAAGGAGTCACATAGCTGTTTTGGATTCGATGGGTTTCAAGTTATTAGAATTATGTCGAATAAGTCTGTCATTTGTTCAGTTGAAGCTGTGAGTGAGGTTTCTTGTAGTGTTAATTCTCAGTCGTTGTTGTTTTCCAGTAGTCCTAAGTGTTGGAACGCTTCTCTGTACATCTCACATAGGTAACCGTCAAGAGTCTTGCGATGTGTGAAACTTGTTGGTCCCAGTATTTCGTGTAGCAACATCTGAAGACAGAAAAATTCGGCGTTGTTCAGATGTGTGGTGTGTACTCGGCATGGTGCACCAGTTTTTGTGATTCCTGGATGATTTTCTACTGGAATTCCTTGTTTTTGAAGTTAAAAGCTTTTACTTGTTGTGTTCCGCTTATAATGGACAGGGACGTAGACATTTAGTAATGTTTTCGCGCATGAATCCCTTTGGCACAGTTGGTAATGAGCTGTTAATATTGTGTTCTGAGGTTGTTCGCTTGCAGTTTTTCTGGCGGGGTCTTTTGTGAAGTAAATTCTGTCCATTCTCCAAATGTACTGCTAGATGTTGCACAGCTGGTTCGCGTTCCTACTTACATAAACCGAAAACCCGCCTTGCTGTTTTGTTACTGTCAATGTATCTTCCCATTTGATTCGTGATGTTCTTGTCGTTTCTGTTTTGTTGTTTGCTGTCTTTGGCTAGTTGAAATGCTGTCAGGTCACCCCCCCCCCCCCCCCTTGTTCACATACAGACATAATTGTTGTATTTCACTGAATTGCAGTATCAAGTATTTATGTGTGCTTGGAACATTTTGGAAAGTGGTGTGTTATATAGTACTGCCCATTAATTATCTATTTCCAGATCGTCGCTGCCTCATATTCGTATTTTTTTCCGTGAAGCCCCCGGTTTTGGGTGATCGCCTTCTGTATTTGGGATAGCCATCAACTCCTGGTTGTGTGCCGTCCAAGTATGTTTTTGGGTACTTTTTTGTACGTTTTCCATCACTCACACATGGCGAAATGGGGTTTAATGGTCCACGTGGTCTGCGAATAATGCTTTCCACTACTATGTCGTCATACTTCCGGATCTTTATGTGGATTGAGCTTGGATGATTCTGTCGATATCCGTGAGATGAATTCTGTCGTGTAGCCATACGAGATTGTGTGGGTATTCCTCGTTTTTGGGATTCGATTGTGTACATCCAGCATCTAACGGTGCCAACTATGTGGTATATTGTGAAGACTTCGATAAATCTCATTTGCTTTTGTCGAAAAAATCGGGCTATTATGTCGTGTCGGTTCGTTGGGGCTTGGCCACATCTTAGTTGTTCTTTGATTTCTGGCCATCACAAGTTGCATGTGAATGTTATGAAGAGGTCAGGTCGTCCATATTTTCTTACGTACACTCCTGGAAATTGAAATAAGAACACCGTGAATTCATTGTCCCAGGAAGGGGAAACTTTATTGACACATTCCTGGGGTCAGATACATCACATGATCACACTGACAGAACCACAGGCACATAGACACAGGCAACAGAGCATGCACAATGTCGGCACTAGTACAATGTATATCCACCTTTCGCAGCAATGCAGGCTGCTATTCTCCCATGGAGACGATCGTAGAGATGCTGGATGTAGTCCTGTGGAACGGCTTGCCATGCCATTTCCACCTGGCGCCTCAGTTGGACCAGCGTTCGTGCTGGACGTGCAGACCGCGTGAGACGACGCTTCATCCAGTCCCAAACATGCTCAATGGGGGACAGATCCGGAGATCTTGCTGGCCAGGGTAGTTGACTTACACCTTCTAGAGCACGTTGGGTGGCACGGGATACATGCGGACGTGCATTGTCCTGTTGGAACAGCAAGTTCCCTTGCCGGTCTAGGAATGGTAGAACGATGGGTTCGATGACGGTTTGGATGTACCGTGCACTATTCAGTGTCCCCTCGACGATCACCAGTGGTGTACGGCCAGTGTAGGAGATCGCTCCCCACACCATGATGCCGGGTGTTGGCCCTGTGTGCCTCGGTCGTATGCAGTCCTGATTGTGGCGCTCACCTGCACGGCGCCAAACACGCATACGACCATCATTGGCACCACGGCAGAAGCGACTCTCATCGCTGAAGACGACACGTCTCCATTCGTCCCTCCATTCACGCCTGTCGCGACACCACTGGAGGCGGGCTGCACGATGTTGGGTCGTGAGCGGAAGACGGCCTAACGGTGTGCGGGACCATAGCCCAGCTTCATGGAGACGGTTGCGAATGGTCCTCGCCGATACCCCAGGAGCAACAGTGTCCCTAATTTGCTGGGAAGTGGCGGTGCGGTCCCCTACGGCACTGCGTAGGATCCTACGGTCTTGGCGTGCATCCGTGCGTCGCTGCGGTCCGGTCCCAGGTCGACGGGCACGTGCACCTTCCGCCGACCACTGGCGACAACATCGATGTACTGTGGAGACCTCACGCCCCACGTGTTGAGCAATTCGGCGGTACGTCCACCCGGCCTCCCGCATGCCCACTATACGCCCTCGCTCAAAGTCCGTCAACTGCACATACGGTTCACGTCCACGCTGTCGCGGCATGCCACCAGTGTTAAAGACTGCGATGGAGCTCCGTATGCCACGGCAAACTGGCTGACACTGACGGCGGCGGTGCACAAATGCTGCGCAGCTAGCGCCATTCGACGGCCAACACCGCGGTTCCTGGTGTGTCAGCTGTGCCGTGCGTGTGATCATTGCTTGTACAGCCCTCTCGCAGTGTCCGGAGCAAGTATGGTGGGTCTGACACACCGGTGTCAATGTGTTCTTTTTTCCATTTCCAGGAGTGTATTACATGGAATTTTGAGTGAATTCGTGCACGTGTCTCGGACTTCCTATGGATGATGAGGGTAATATTACCATTGTTCCAATGTCGTCAATGTGTCAGTCATTCATGATTCCATCTCGAAGGTGGGTATATTCTTCAGTGCGTAGTTTCTTCCAATTCGGTCTTATGTAAGGCAGCCGTTCCGTTTCTATTCTTGCATACATTTCTACCAGGAACTGTTGGGATAAAAAGCGAGGGGTGAGAACGTGATTTCATGATTCATAGTCTCTGAACTTTACGCGGTAAGCATAGAACTCCTTGGAAGTGAAATTTTTGTTTGCTTCTAAGCCTGTTTCAGGTTGCATTTCTTTCGTGTAATAATGATATCCGTCCTCTCCGCGCAGAAATATTAAGGGATACTGGAGGGCATCATATGAACGGCGTGTCTCTGCAAAGCGTTATAGTCCTCCTTTTGTTCGTTGAAAACTTTTGTCACAGCTGTGTTTTCACTGTCCGCCGTTACGATGGCGTTTTGAATATGTTTTCGTGTAAGATCCTTTGTACATCTCGGACTACTACTCATCTCAATTCACTGATATTCGTGCAGCGATCAATTTCTGTTTCTTCATTTCCGATTAAATAACTTGCAGAAATTTATGGTCTTCGTTGGTTAGTGGCAGTAATGATCCTATGTTTTGACTGATTTGCCCTTGTATGGAAAAAATCATCGATTTCATCTCAGTGTTGATCGAAGTGTCATCGAAAGAAGTCATTTGGAAGAAGGTATTGCAGGCTTTTAGATTTTGAAGAAAATGTTTTGATTCAGGCGTTTCTTATTCATTTATTCGGTGTTTCTTATTCATTTATTTACACGTCAAGTTCCGTAGGACCAAATAGAGGAGCAAATCTCCAAGGTCGTGGAACGTTTCAGTACTTGAATTTACAACGTAAAAGTAATAACAGTTAAAAATAAAATGTTTATGAACCCAAAAAAAGTCAAGCCATACGTTTAAGTAAACGCAATCAACAATACAATATAAGAATCGGCTTAATTTTTCAAGGAACTCTTCGACAGAACAGAAGGAGTAACCCATGAGGAAACTCTTCAGTTTCGATTTGAAAACACGTCTATTACTGCTAAGATTTTTGAATTCTTGTGGTAGCTTGTTAAAAAATGCGTGGATTACTGCTAACGTTTTTGAATTCTTGTGGTAATACTACAGGGCATATCATTTATATAAATAAGGAACAGAAGTGGCCCCAGCACTGATCCTAGGGGCATCCTAACTTGACTGTACCCCAGCCAGACCCCACTTTAATCGTACTGTAATCGTTCAGGAAACTGACTATTCCTAAAGAAAAAATTACAAAGATGGCTAAATACATTGCTAACATGTGCAGCACAGTACTTTTTAATATTCTGCTAGGCACTCCATCATATACATGAGAGTCCTTAGTCTACAGTGATTTAATTATTGACTCAATCTCTCCCTTGTCTGTATCACAGAGGAGTATTTCAGACATCAATCTCGGAAAGGCTCTTTCCATGAGAGTTATATGATTCCTTGTAGAAATTAAGTTTTTATTTAATTCACCAGCAATGCTCAGAAAATGATTGTTGAACACTGTATACTGTACATATATCTGATTTATCAGTTACAAAAATATTTATACTACGAACTGACTATATCAATCGACGTCGTGCTGCTGACGAGACACTTCCTTCACAACTGACCGTATGGTTTTAGTTTTATCCTGCGACTTGGCTATTTTATTTGCGTACCACATGCTCTTTGCCTTCCTAATAACGTTTTTAACCACCTTACAGTACTGTTTGTAATGAGCTACTGTGGCTCGATTATGACTACTTCTAACATTTTGCTATATTTCCCGCTTTGTTCTACATGATATTCTTATCCCACTAGTTATGGCTAACTACAGTACGATTAAAGGCTGCCTTTTACTGCTAGTACTCGGTTTAGAACGATCCAATGGAAAGCTACTCTCAAAGAGCATGAGAAATGTGTTAAGGAAAGCATTATATTTGTCACCTATGTACAGGAATTTTTCCATGAGTGATCCCACCACTGCCCACTACATTGTCACCTGTAAGCTTTGCCAGCCTCCCCTTCCCATACCTACTGAGGTGCAGGCCATGCCTAGTGAAACCCGATCTACTGATAGACTCAGTTGGTACCATTGCAATGTGACCCATGCCCTCTGCCATCAGTGCCTTCTCCAGCCCCATGTTAACGCGCCTAACAGCCGCATTAGGATGAGGCCGATAATGATGCTGGCACAGTTGCACGAAATGCACATTAGTGCCAATAGTTTGAGTAGCTATCTTTACCAGGCCACCACCTACAGCATATTCCCCACCCCTATCAAGACTATTCCCTTTTCCACCCACAATCACTACCTGATCCTCTTTCGTAAAATCCCTACATCCCCTACGCTGTCAGACACCAGAGCCAACCCTGCACTAGGCTTCACAATGCTGCTGACTTGGTGCTCACTGCCCAACAATTCCTGCAACTGCTGGCCCACACCTTTACCCTGCGGACTAAATACCAGCAGAACCTCCTTCTTTCTATCAAACTTTGCAACCGACTTAGGCCTCCTTACTTCTAAGGACTGGTGCATGTTTCCCACACCTACAACTGCAAGAGGCTCCTCTCCTCTCAAATCTGACAGTTGATTTCTCTACTGAAGTTTTTCGCGTTGCAGAATTGGCGGCTGTTATCGATTTTTCCCATTACGACGTGTTTGTGTTTGTTATATTCTTTCGTCAGATCCTAGGGGAATGCTTCATTTGTTGGGTTGTACTGTTTTCTTGTCCTCGTCCACGTTTCTCATAGGGGGATTTTTTCATGGCTAGCCCGAGTTTCCAGTCATTTATTATAAGACTGTGTGGCAATTCTTAATTCTTTAGTCCGCTCATTTCGTCGTTCTTCGGTTTCAATGCTTCTCACGGTGCTCATTCTCGTTCGTTGGGAACTTAAACGTGCTTTGTACTCTTCGTCTGTTTCGTTTTATGTTGTTCTTTTTGTTTTCGTCGTTTTACTTCAGAATTTGTAAGATCTCATCTTTTGTGTTTGGGCATTCTCTAATATATAAATCAGATCAACTTTTTATCAACAAAAACAGTTTTCACATTTTATTTTCGATTTATATTCAGTCACTGTATCACTTCGACTACTCACATTGCGCTGTTTTTAATTCACTCACAGCACTACTTTTTCGGTTCCTCCCCTCGTTACCGATAAGAAACTCACGTTCAGACTCACGACGGGCTTTTCTTCATTTACCTGTACCAATAGGTAGCCCCACCAGTGGCGAATTCCAAAACATACCAAAAAGGCTTCGAATGGTCCTCAAAGTTCCAGAACATTCCACAACATTCTAAAGTGTTTTTTAATGTTCCACAGTAATCTGGGATGTCCCGGGATGTTCCCGAACATACTGAAATCTACCATAACGTTCCAGACAATTCCGAACATTCCAGAAGATCCCGGATCATTGAGTAATATTCCGGAGCATTCGGGAATGTTGTGGAATGCTCTCGAATACTCACGAATGTTCTGAAATGTTCTCGAATACTCTCTAATGTTCTGGAGTGTTCTTGAAGTTTCTAGAGGGTGAAACTTCCCAGAAAGTATATCTTCAAAAGCACACCATTCAGGTGTAAAAACAGGATTCTTCTTCAAGGAAGGCGTACAGAGGGCTGCAACACCATATAACTCCCTTTATTGTACCGGAACTCGTTTCTAAGTTTTAGCGGCACGCACATTGTGAACTTATTATTTATTTACATTGCTTAGACCCATAGAGGATCACACAAAGTGAACTACGATCTGTGGTTGCTATTTTTCTTGTCCTTCCAGAATTATTTCATTCTCTCATTCTCTCATTATCTTGACGTTCTTCCGTCCATTTTCCCGTAGATCTTTCGGTTTTTTCTTCTGATGCAACTTCCCAGCAAGGGATCTTCTGTCTGAAGATTTTTCGATCTGCGATGTCTGCGGATGTGATGTCAGTTTGAACTTGTTTGACCAAGACTGTTGTCGTTCTTAGTTTCTGTGAGTACATTATAATTTTCTTTCTTAATCTGTTGTCATCCAGTCTCATGATGTGACCATAGAAGTTTAGTCATCGTTTGCGGAAATCTGCTTTAATGCTGAAGAATTTTTCTGTGGTCGTGTTTGAATGTAGCCGATATCCTTGTCTGTGACCGTTGGACCCAGGATTTTGCGAATGATTTCCCTTTTAACTTTTTGATGTTGCCGAGATCCCCTTTGTAATTGAATTTTACGTCTCGCTTGTATACATTGTTTCGGGTTTGATGACAGTCGCATAGTGCCGAATTTTTGTTTTGATATTCATGCACCTTTTGTTGTATATGTTCGCAATTTTCCCGCACGCTTTTCGCATTTTGACTTCACCTAATTTTTGGGCTAATCAATTTGTTCCTGTAGGTTCGATGGCTTCACCAAAGTACTTAAAGTGATTGACTCTGTTTATTCTGCAATATTTTGTGATCAAATTTTCTGTTTTGACGTGTTTTGTGGTCATAAATTCAGTTTTTATGAAAGAGATTTGGAGCCCGACTTTTTCGGCACTTTCTTCGATCTGACGAACTGCTGTTCGTTCATCCTCCGAGAGGATCACGAGATCGTCAGCGAAGGCTAAACATGTGACATTGATGTTATCCCTTTTTTTCCTAGTATAATGGGTCTCCAGCTGTTTTGTTTTTTCAGTTCCTTTTGCCATTCTTTGATGCTTTATCGAGAACGATGTTTAAGAGTAGTTGGAGAGTCCGTCGCCCTGTCGGACGCCGGTTTTTATGAGGAAAGGTTGGAACATTTCTTCACTGAGCTTGACTTTGGAAGTTCTGTCGGCTAGGGTTTGTTGGATGAATCGTCGTGTTTTCGGGTCACCATTGCATTCTTCGAATGTATTAAAGAGGGATTGTCGATCGACGGAGTCGTAGGCTTTCTTGAAGTCGACGAATGTGCAGGTGGTTGGGAGATTTCGTGTGTCTCGAAGTTTTAATGTGGATTTGAGGTTGAAAATTTATTCAGTGCATGATCTGCGTTGTCTAAACCCTGTCTGTTATTCACCAATTAGGGGCTCGAGCTGTTACTGCGCGCCTTGTAGGAGGCAGGCAGAGAGTATTTTGTAAGGGACGGGGAGGAGGTAGATTCCTCGTTAGTTATTTAAGTCGAATTTCTTTCCTTGTGGGAGGGTGAGTGCACATTTCCAGTGGTCTGGGACTTTTTCACTTCACCTGATTTCTTGAATGATCTTTGTGATTTCCTGAAGTGATCATGCCCCCATATTTTTCATTAAATCTTTGACAATTCCATCTTCTCCTGATGCTTTTCCGTTCTTGAGTTTCCTGATGTGGTGATGGATTTCTTCTTGTGTTGGTGGTTCTACGTCGGGTTTTGTGTGCTCCGAGAGTAGGTGTTAGAACCGTTCGGGTGGTCTGGGGCAGTTGAGGAGGTCGGAAAAGTTCTTCGCAGTTTGGTTGGTGCGTGCAAGTTTCCCGAAAGTCAGATTTTTCGCACGAAAGTCTTGTAGAAATTTCGGCTGTTGAAGTTCCTGAAGTTTGTTGATTTGAGTTGTTCAGAGATGTAGTCGCGTTTTGTTGTCCTGATGGTTCTGTTTGTCTGCTTGCGGATGTTGAGGAAGTGGTGTTGGGATCCTGGTGATTTGTGGCTGTTGTATTTTTGGAAGGCGAGTCGGCGGTTAATGATGGCTTGATCCCAGTCTGAATTCCACCAGGGGAGTTTTACCTTCTTCTGCAGTGGAATCAGTTCATTAGCTTTTCTGATAATTTTGTTGCGAAAGTCAGTCCAATTATTCGCCGGTTGCACCCCAGACTATATCCTTAACGAACAAACAGAGTTAGCTAACACCCCTTTCCTGAAAAATTTACAAAAATTACTTTCTAGCCTCCAAAGCAAATAATATTAATACACCTATCTGCAGATCAAGTAGCAAATTTATATGTTACTATAATTCTCATGATGCCAAATTTAATTAAATAATATATTATTTTACCTATACAGTTCTAAATATATATAAAAACCTTTATAATTAATTTAGCAATATGAACTCAAAAAATCAATGTCTCTGTACTAATGTAAAAGGCATTACAGTTGTGTAAATGAATATATGATCCTTTCCAAACATAGGACATCATCGTCAAATGTTACGATATATCATAGCGTCTGTGACACTCATATGTTTGTAAGCTCTTTGTATGTATCAAAACATGTGGTGCGTGGTTGAAAGGATCTCAGCGACAAATCTAAAGTGTACAGTGAGAACTATTTACGTATGCAACAACGAGGATGCAGTGGGAATGCATTTACATCTATTAGACGAATGTTATGAAAACCAACACTCCAAACCGACGTTTCACGTAAGTCCCATGCAACGAAAACCTGTAACACAACCATCCGTGTGTGGCGTGTTTATAATTATGTTTTATTTATATTTTAGGACATGTAAAAACACACCAAATGTCATAAAGAAAGTGTGTAAACCGTCTGAGGATGAATCACAACGATTCTAAACCGGTAACGGTTTCTTTTGAATAAAGGAACTGAAAGTAAATTTGTGGCTGGTTGCTATCCTAACACCATCAACATTTGTCTTCAAACAACAGCCACGGTCTCCATCATGTCATCATATGACAAAATTGCATATTTGCCGGTTCTTTCTCCTAGTCTTCTGCGATTTTTGTTTCCTGAATTTTCGATACATCAAACTTTTGTATGTGTTTTTGTTGTGAACTCTCTTTGGGGAAAATTTTACTGTTTCGTGTACGGTAATGGTCCGAATCGACGTTCGCACCCCGTCGGACTTGGGACAATATGGATGGTTCTGTAGTGGACGTGAAAGATGGCCACGTGATCGATTTGGTATGCACAGAGTTATTGGATTGGTGATCGCCACGTTTTCTGTTTGTGTGCGGGTTTTCTGAAGTGGGTAGCCATAATATTGAGGTCAAATTGTTGGCAGATATCAATCAGTCGCGTGCCATTCGTGTTTGTGTTTTGGTGAGCAGAATTCTTGTCAATGATTTTTCGATAGATCTTTTCCTTGCCAAGTTGAGCATTGAAGTCTCCTATTAGAAATTTGAAGTCATCTCGATGAATATTGCTCATGGTCTTTTCGAGTTGGATCCAGAATTTTTCGACGGTTTCGGGGTTCTTTTTACTGTCGACGTTGGTGGGGGCAGGTGCATTGATGAGGATATATTCCGCGTTGGCGCTCTGGATGCACGTTGTCATAAGTCGATGGTTGATGGAAGAGATCTCCTTGACAGCGTTGATGACAGACCTATGCACAAGAAAAACCATGCCGAAGATTCGTACACCTTTTGAGACTTTCTGTTGTATTTTGCTCGTAAAGATGCGGTAATTTCCATAGTCCATGAATTCGTCGTCGGTCAATCGTGTTTGTTGAAGAGCAAGGACGAGGATTCGTTATTGGTCAATTTCTGGAGTGAGGTTGTGTAGTTTTCCTGTTTTGATGAGGGTGTTGATGTTCAGTGTTCTGATGAATGTTTTCTGTCTGTAGGGACGTTTATCTGAGAACTCCGACATTCTCTGCTGTGCTTTCCTGGACACCTCAGAATCCGAAAGTCCATTTGCCGTCTCTTGATGGGTGGACCAGGGGTAAAGTTGTGATTGCGTGCACAGTTCACGTTCACTTGTATTTCAGTGGTTTGGCCTGGTACATTCCAGGACCAGCTAGGACCAGAGGTTGTTGAGGCCTTTGAAACATATTGTTTTCAGCAGACCTCACTGAACTGACAGACGTTGACCAGAGTACTGATGATTTTCATACAGACGTGTCTGGGCTTCTTCGGTTCTGGTTAGTATTTCGTCCGTCTCGAGTATCTGTTTTCCTTGGTACCACCCATCTCTGCGAGGCTTTCCCCTATCTGCCACCTGGGGAGGAGCCTGATGGACGATCTAGCAACCTCAAATGGGACTTTGTGTTATTATTATTATTATTATTATTATTATTATTATTATTAGTGTTATTTACGTATGGGTCAATCATTTCCGCTTTTGAATGGCCTTCCTTTATGACCAAATTTATTTCATACTATAAAAATGAAGTCCCTTTCTTTCATCAGGCCATGGTGTTCCAGTCCGTTTTCTAATTTACCCTCTGACTAACTTTCCAACGAAACATCTTTTGTCTGAATATTTTTCTGCCTGTAACGTCTGCCTGAATTATACCGACTGCTTTAATATCTTCATTAATTGCAGCGATCCATTTAATTGGCTCAGTTGTGGCCTTACTTCTGTTTGCATAGATTTCTACTATTTGTTTTGTCAGCCTAGTGGGTGACATTCTTTTAATGTGCCAATAAAATTTAAGTCTTCATTTTCTCGTGTCACCATGTATGTCTGCATATTTTTCTATTTCCTTATTACTTCTGAGCCCATAATTTTCTCCATCAGTAATTCTGGGGTCTAATACTTTTCTAATAATCTCTCTTTCCTTCTTTTGAATGTCTTCAAAATCCCTCTTTCTATTTAAAATTAAAGTTTCTGCTCCATACAGACATTCAGGTTTGATTACAGTGTTGTAATGCCTATGTTTACAGAATTTAGAAAGTGATTTTTTATTATACATATTTTGTGTTAATCTGAAAGCAGTTCCCATTTTTTGACAGCAAACTTCCTTTGCAGCATTTTCTAAATCATTCTCTTGTATTATTCCCCCAAGTATTTAAATTGAGGAAACCTTTCTATATTTCCATATTTCGAGTTCAAAAACTTTGTGCTTGTTTGTTGTCATATATTCCGTTTTTTCGAATGCTGTTTGTAGTCCTACTTTTCTAGCAACTTCTTTAAGAATTTCAGTTTGTTTTTGAGCTGTGGTAATATCCCTAGTTAAAATTGTCAGATCATCTGCAAAGACGAGGAAATATACTCTAATATTACTCCTATCTAACTTGATTGAATGATCTACATTTTGATTCGACTTTTGCTCTCGCCATTCTGTAATTACCTTTTCCGAAGCACAGTTAAACAGTAATGAGGGGAGTCGATCGCCCTTTTCTAACACCAGTCTTTATTCAAATGGTTCATAAATTTCTCCCACGAATTTAACTAACGTTTCCTTAATCTGTGTTAGAGCTTTATTATCTAGCCTTGCTCCTTTAAAATCTGATCAAGATATTCACGATCAGCTGAGTTGTAGGCCTTTTCAACATCCACAAATTTACGTATAATATTGTTATTAGAAATCCTTTGATGCCTAAGGATTAGTTTTAAATTAAGAATTTGTTCCGGATTGGATCTGTTTGGTCTAAATCCTGCTTGGTATTCACTAATTTTAGGTTTTAACTGTTCTTGGGCTCCATAAAGAAAACATTGCGAGAGAATTTTGTATGTGACCAGGAGAAGAGAGATTCCTTGGTAATTATTAACATCGGTTCTATCCGCTTTTTTATGGAATGGTTGAATTACGGCAGTGTCCAGTCCCTAGATATATTCTCAGCTTGCCAGATATGTCCTATTAGTTGAGTGATATCTTTTACGGTGTCAGGGCCAACTTATTTTAGTCGTTCTGCGATTATACCGTCTGCTCTACATGATTTATTGTTTTTAAGTGTCTTTAGTTATTTCGATTTCACCAGGTTCTTTAGAGATGTGGTTGGTGTTCTTAGTTTGCTGTGGTTCAAATTTATTCCATGGTTATGGATAGTTTAGCGGTTTTTGAAAATAATTAGTAAGTACCTTACAATTATCCTGGTTGGTGAGAGCCAAGCCGCCATTTTCAATTTTGAAGCAAAGATTTTGAGACTGATAACCGGTTAATTTTGTTTTGAATATTTTACTAAATTTTCTTCTATTGTTCTACTGGAAGTCTTTTTCGATTTCTAAAGGTTGGACATTTTCGTAGTTTCTTTTAGTCCGTCGCATTGATTAGATGTTTCTTTTGTTAGCATTAGAACGGAGGGTTGTATGTATTTTCAGTTTTGTTGCTGTTCCAATTTTTGAATGCCTCATGCCTAGACTTAACTGCTGTTTCACAATCCGCGTTCTACCAAGGGTGGTTTTGTTTCTTTCGAAGCCGAATTACTGTTTTGATGAACTTTTCTTTTAGGCTCTGCCAGTTGGTGGATTGTTTTTTGTAAAGTCCGCTTGTTAAAGTTGGGGTTATTTTAGCATTGTCAAATTTTGGGATAACCTTTTTTTGTTTTGAAAAATTTGTGACATTTATGTTTTACTTGTATTCGTATTACATAATGGTCGGAATCAACATTATCCCCTTTCCTAACATAAACATTTAAAATTTCTTTGTAGTTAGTGTATGAAATTGCTACATAAGCTGTCTGAAATTCGCCAATAACTGTATTGAGTGTGCGGCAAGTTTTTTGATTAGAAGGATTCTTTTCAAAATGTGTTGAGACGATTTTAAGATTAAAATTTTTGCACGTTTCGACAAGTCTTTGGCCATTTTGATTTGTTCATTTACGCGCAAGTATTCCACCCACTGTTTTCTTATATTTTTTCTCTTTACCTAATTGAACATTAAAATTATAATTTTAACAGGATTTTCTAGATGATGCTTTCTAACGTTTCCCAACCTTCCTTGACTTCTTCAGGTTTTTTACGGTTATTCTCATTGACTGTACTTGACTGGCATATGGGCATTAATAATAGTGTATGCTTTCTTTGCGCATTTAAGAGAAATTGTCCTTAGTCTATTACTAATGGGTTTTACCTCCGGCATTGAATTCAAAATATTTTTGGAGACTGCAAAAGGAACTCCCAGATGTTGTGTAATATTAAGTATTTTTTTAAAAAGACGATAACTGCAGAAATCCATGGTGCTGTTGTCTGTCATTCGTGTTTCATGAAGTGCCAAAAGAATCTTCTGTTCTTTTAACGTATCTACCAATCTATGAAGTTTACTTAGTTGCAAAAGTGTTTGTACGTTAAGTGTTGCAAAAAATGTATTTGTTTTGATTTTAAGTTGACCAGAGGACTCCCACTTCCTATGTTGAGTCGCATTGCATATTAAAATGGCCGCCCCTGAATCTGAAAGACCAACTGCGCCGGTAATACTGGCGATGGATTTACCACCTGGTGTAATACTGTGATTATCAAAATGCTCCACGATGATTGTACCTGCAATCAGGGGGGGGGGGGGGGGGGTGAGTAGACTTATTGAATGAACTCAGAGTGTTGATTGAAGGACTAGTTCCAGAATATAGATTTCAGCCGCACTGCTGATGAACAGACGCTGACCACTTTGCCACCTGCTATAAGTCAAAGTGGATTTGGTTTTGTTTTGCTTTGGTCCGAGACTGCTTGTTCTGTATTCGCAGCTCTCCACCATATCTTATGGAATGTTCACCATCCGCCACCTGTGACCCGTCCAGTACCCTAGGCAAGGTCAGCTTCTTAGAGTTTTTGAGACAAAGTCTTATTTTTGTAATATAGGTATTGGCTTACGTTGCTTCACAACTCCGAGGATATCTACTGCTAAGTTACTCATGTTGGCAGCTGTTTTTGATTCGTTCTGGAATATTTTCTACGTCTTCTTTGGTGGAAATTTCGGAAGGGTGTTTTTAGTAACTTTACTTTAGCAGCACAGTAATCGATAATATTTCTATCATATTGCGCAGAGAAGGCAGTGTTTCGAAGTTTAACGTGTGAATAAAATAGTCAGGAAATACATGTTGTCATTTTCAACTTCTTTCGGAAACGACATCGGTCATAAGGCTGCATAAATAGTAAACAAACATCAACTTTCGCACTTAGCTGCCTCATCAAATGAAAGAAAGAAATGTAAGTTTTATTTCAGTGTCTTTTCTCATCAGTGTATTAGTTTTAGGAAATAAAATTTCCCACGAAAGGCAGTAATTAGCAGCCATGAATCAAAACAACTCCGATAAAAACAAACGGTCGTAAGGTAAACTCGTCTAGGGTTAGGGTCTGTGATTAATAATCAAACTGTCCTCGGCTCCGGTTTCGAACCACGTCACTGCTCAAATTCTGAACAAAATTAATCATCACCACTGGCGGCCGAAGACTGCCGATATAAGATGTCACCCTCATACTGCCAACAGCCTTGTAAAACAGGGTGAACGAGTTGACAGAGGTTCAGGGCACTCTTGTCCTTGGGGTGGGAAACTGCTCCTAAAGACGAAAGAATCGGCAACGATCAGTGGCATGAGGATGCATAAGGCAACGGAAACCACTGCATGAAGACACATGATGTGTGTCCACAGGACAGCTGGCCTTTAACTGAAAAAGTGTAATGATGATGTCTCCACAGACAAAAGATTCCGGGCTAGTCACCCCTTTCGGATCTCTAGAAGTGGACTGCCAAGAGCAATGACACCGTGAGAAAAAGACTGAATAACCAGCGAAAGGATAATGTCCTACAAGTTGGACCGTGGTATGTCAGAAGCATGCACTTGGTAGAGAAACTACAAAATCTGAAAAGGGAGATGCTAAAGTTCAATATATACAGGGTGGTCAGAAAATGTGTGAAATGCTTGTAGGCCGGCCGGTGTGGCCGTGCGGTTCTAGGCGCTTCAGACGCTACGGTCGCAGGTTCGAATCCTGCCTCAGGCATGGATGTATGTGATGTCCTTAGGTCAGTTAGTTTTAAGTAGTTCTAACTTCTAGGGGACTGATGACCACAGAGCCATTTGAACCATTTTTTTGAAATGCTTGTAGGGATGTTACAGGGCAGGTTGTACTGAGACATAAATGTTCAGAAAGAAATTCGATACGTTGCTCCGTTTCCGAGTTATTTAGCATAGAATTTAGCCAATCGGGGCGTCGCGCGCTCACATTCAAGCGGCCTGCCAGAGGCGATGTTGCCCAACGAGTGCTTTGTCTCGTCAGCTGAAACTTTAATTTACGCGCGCGACGATCTGATTGGCTAACTTCAATGCTAAATAACTCGGGAACGGCGCAACGTATCGAATTTCATTCTTAACATTTATGTCTCAGTACAACCTGCCCTGTAACATCCCTACAAGTAGTTCACACATTTTATGACCACCCTGTATATAGTGGGCATCAGTGAAGTGAAATAAAAAGAAGACAGGTGTAAGGTAATATCAACAGCCGCAGAATATGGTATACTGGGAATAGGATTCATTATGAATAGGAAGGTGGAGCAGAGAGTGTGTTACTCTGACAGTTCAGTGATAGGGTTGTTATAAAAATCGATAGCAAGTCAACATCGACGACACTAGTCCAGGTCTACATGCCGATGTCGCAAGCAGAAAATGAAATATAGAGGAAGATCATGTAGTAGTCATAGGGGATTGGAAAGCGGTTGTAGTGGACGGAGAAGAAGAAAGGGTTATGGAAGAACATGTACTTGATAGCAGGAAAGAGAAAAGAAAGACTAATTGAGTTCTGCAATAAATTTCAGCTAGTAATAGCGAGTACTCTCTTGAAGAATCATTAGGGGATAGATACACTTGGAAAAGGCCGGGAGATACGGAAACATTTCAGTTACATTATATCATAGTCAGGCAGAAATTCCGAAATCAGATATTGGATTGTGAGACATGCTCAGGAGCAGGTATAGATTCAGAATTTGGCAACGATGAAGAGTTGGCTGTAGTTTAAGAGATTAGACACAAAGAATCAATGTCCAAGAGAGTGGAATACGGAAGTACTAATGAATGAAGACAGACCCTTGAATACTACAAAACACAGAAAAACCCACAAGCACCAACACTCCACAGTCAACCAAAAGTACATAAAGACGGAATGCCAATGAGAACTGTTATCAACTTCAAGAAAGCCCCAACATACCACACAGCCAAACACCTCCAAAAGTTAATTACAAAACACTATAAAGTAGAAAACAACAGAACAGTGATACACACAGGAAACCTGATAAAAAACATACAGAACATACAGGTACCGCACACAGCGTCACTGATTTCATTCAACATAGAAAATATGTATACCTCCATCCCCATCACAGAAACAATCGAAATCATAGAACAAAATCTCTCATCCCACAGCAACCTCACCATAGACGCAATAAAAGAAATAACAAATATGCCCAGACTGACAAGCGAACAACAATACTTTCAGTTTGAGAAAGAATATTATCTACAAAGTGATGGACTTCCCATAGGATCCCCAATATCAGGAACACCAGCAAACATTTTCATCAGTCATCTAGAAAATCAGATATTTGTAAAGATAAAGTTTCAAAATCATATATTGGTACTGATATGTGGATGACATTATTTGTCTGGTAGATGAGCCAAGTGAAAAAATAGATAAACTCCATTCCGAAATCAACAAAGCTCATCAGAATATAAAATTCACACATGAAAAAGAAAACCAAATAAATTTTCTTGACAATGCAATAAAAAATAAAATGGCAAACATACATTTAACATCTTTAGAAAACCAACAGCCACAGACACAATAAAACATTCCATATCTAACCATCCCTACAGCCAGAAACTTGTAGCACTAAGGATATGTTACATAGATTAAACAGAATCTCGCTCAACAAGAGAAACTATGAAAAAGAAATGCGTACAATCATACAAATAGCTAGGAACAATGGGTATGACACACATGTAGTACACATGCTCAATCAAAAAATAAAAACACAAATACAACATTTCCAGAATACAAGAGAACTAACAAGCTGAAAACTTACAAACACACTCAACGAACACACACAATGACAATAGCATACAGAAAAGAACCAGATGGTACACCATGACCTACACACATAAACTAACACACAGAGTTGTAAACATCCTAAAGAGACAGGGCTTCAAACTAGCTGGGCAAACCCTCCAATCACACCTAAGCTAACCAGCTACCAAGAGGGACAAATTCCAACAATCAGGAATATATAAACTTGAATGTCAAAGTTGTGATGCAGTATACATAGGCATGACATGCAGGAATTTTAAAACACGATACAAAGAACATATCAGGTGTTGTAAGTATGAAACAAACCATTCCACATTTGCAGGTCATTTAAAAAACCATAACTACCATCCAACAAACATGGAACAAGAAATGAAAATAATGAGAATAAGCAACCATGACAAACATCTTATACGCAAGAAAACTTCCACATTCAGAAAGCACTCACTGAAAACAAACATGTGATAAATGAACAAACACACATCAGCACAGTCTCCCTATTACACTTAATAAAAAAAATAAGATAAAAAAAGAAGGAAACCAATCGTTCCTCACACAACCAGAAAAAAGAAAAGAAAACTATTCCCCCCCTTCGCCTCTGGACACACACACACACACACACACACACACACACACACACACACACACCACAAAATAATAAATTAAAATTATATCACACCGAAACACACACAGGCAAACACACACACACACACATATGCACACACGAACAGATCACAGACACTTCAATAATTACACTTGAAAGTTTGGCAATAACAATCGATCTTTGGTGAAACTTCCGACAGTTGGCCAACGTAGGGATCAGCTTTCACACAGCCAATACATTAAGTAATAAAATCAGGCGTGGAACAGGTAGAACATATCAGTTTGCAAGATCAGGGGTTCACAGAATAGAAATTGGCTCATGCACAAAATGTTATGATGGTCAAACTGGGCGGGCATTTAACGACAGGTTTAAAGAACACATCAGGTAGACATCTCTACCTGTATCAAACACTTCATTGAGAATAAACATATGGCGCACAACAAAGATTTATCCCTACAAATACAGCATACTGTGCCTAAAAGTAGAATCATGAATATTCTAGAAGAAATAGAGATTTACAACTGTATTAAAAATCGTCCTAGTGACCTACTTAATTATCAAACTGATTTAAAAAATAAAAGATTTTTAGATAATTTCCAGTCCGTTTTCTGTACAAATGACAAATTGTAAAATGGCTTACGGGCGCAATACCTTTGACAGCTGATGGGAGTTCACCACCCTGACATTTTGTATTGACAAGCGGGTAAGCGACGTAAAAAAAAAAAACTTGGAAACTTCAAACTTTATTAGTAACTGTGAAGTGTCATACCCGCTACCACTTACAATGTATCTATTCCCTTATTTTATGTATTTTAGGATCGCCAATTTTTATGTGATGCATCTGACCAGTTTTGTCTTAAATCATAAATAACAAATTTTATCAGTAACCCCGGTGTATTTTACTGTATGGACTATAACGAGGGAAGCAAATCATACTCCAATGTATTTTATTTTTGTATATTTTATAAATGAAACGTAGCCTCGACATTTCATTGCATCCGAAGAATGTGATTTGGACACTTATCGAAAACATTTTAAGCAATTTCGATGGAATAGTATACACATTCGCTTAGTCGTGTTTGCTATAATAGAGCTTGGTTGACGGATGCATCGTATATTTGTGCGGAGACATTGTGATGTTTTGTCCCAATCTCTGGTGCTACACAGTGATTTGGATTGCTGGCGAGCGTTTTACGCCATTTATATTCGTAAATTTTATCAATATACTTCAAGAGTATTGTAAGTTACGTACATTTCTCACCAATTTTTTAATTACGCTACTATCTTAATGGCCAGCCCGAGTGGCCGAACGGTACTAGGCGCTTCAGTCTGGAACCGCGCGACCGCTACGGTCGCAGGTTCGAATCCTGCCTCGGGCATGGATGTTTGTGATGTCTTTAGGTTAGTTAAAATAGTTCTAAGTTCTAGGGGACTGATGACCTCAGAAGTTAAGTCCCATAGTCCTCAGAGCCATTTGAACCATTTGAACTATCTTAATGAAATGTTTGTTTAATTATGTATAGACACCCTGTGCTTCACTTTTCCATTTTTTTGTGTTTAGGTAACTTCTGCAAGGCCGAAACTGAAATCGTAATAATAAATATTTCATACAGTCAACGGTGATTATGACGTCTTTTAAGAAATATTATATGACGGTGAATCCCAACCATTAGAAGTTAATCCAGAAACCAAAACATTGCATCGAAACAAGTTTTCAGTTCATAATGCGGTGAAATGTGGGAAAAAACCGCAAATTGGCATTTATAAGAAGAAGAACGACACCAAAATTGCCATAGGAGCGTAATAAGTAGGAAATCGTTAATGAAATCTGCAAGAACAGTTATTAATAGGAAATACCAAGCATCAAAACTGTTTATAACCTACAGGTACAGTGACCAAAATGTAAATTAAATAGCAAACGTATCTACATATTCCAGACCACTGATGATGCCTTGCAGAAAATAAAGGCGAAACGCGTGTGGCACTAAAATTGTGTTGCTGACAGACGGTCCATAAGTAAAAGTTAGCAATATAGCGTAAGATATCAATATGGTTTGAGACTAAATCACAGAAAGACCAAAGTAATGAGAAGTAGTTACTAGAAATGTGAACACCGAGAAACTTAACATTGTAACTGGTAAACCGAAGTAGATAAAGTGAAGGAATTATTCTATCTAGGTAGCAAAATACTCCATGACGTACAGAGCAATTAGGGCATAAAAATCAGTCTAGCACTGGCTAAAAGGACATTCCTGACCAAGAGACGTCTATTAATGTGAAACATAGGATTTGACCTGGGGAAGAAATTTCTGAGCATATACGTTCGGAACACAGCATTGTGTGGTAGTGAGATATGGACTGTGTGAAAGTCGGTATAGAAAATGAATTTAAGCATTTGATATGTGGTGCTACAGAAGGACGTTGGAAATTGGCTGGACTAATAAGGTAAGGAATGGGGATGTTCTTTGCAGAACCGGCGAGAAAAGAAACGTATTGAAAATACCGACGAGAAGAAGGAACCATCTGACAGAACATCTATTAAGACATCAAGGCATAACGTTCATGTTGTCAGAGGGAGCTGTAGCGGATGATAACTGTATAGCAAGACAGGGACAGGGTTACATCCAGCAAATAATTAAGGACGTTGGTTGCAAGTGCTACTCTGAGCCGAGATGAAAAGTTCGACACGGAAGAGGAATTCGGGGCACACAGCATCAAACAGTCAGAAAAAACTGGTGACTTAAGTAAAAACAGGTTCGTTGACAATAGTTTCTTGTGCCGAGCTGCTCTGTTGCGATTCCTCCTTCCCTCTGCTCCTCTACCAGTTCCATTTCTCGCTTTGAGCAGGCCAGTTGCTCACTGCTGATGCGCGAGTACGAGCCAGCTAGGACGAACAGTCCTTGTTTAGCTGACTGTCGTTGGTCTCGTGTCGTTGAGGATTACCTACTTTCGTCAGTGATCTCTGCAATTAACCTCAGAATTTTATCCTCTGAACCCTTCTCTCACGCAGGATGACGTCCACTGAGTCTGTGACTTCCCGTCGAAATCTCGGTGGAACCTGTGCATGCAGTCACACCACATGTGACTTCGGCAATACTGTTTTCTTTTTGCCGAAGAAAACTTGTGCAGTGTGCTTCCATGATGATTTCGTCGAAGTCTAAAATGTGTAGTTTTATTTTTAGGTTTGTTGTAACAGCTCTGCAGCAATTTTACACACTACATTTTTTTGTGAAGTGATTGAAGTAAATCATTAAGAAGTATCGGCATCAGTAACACTCATTGTTTATTTTTACATCTAAGTCCACTGTTTCACACATACTATGGCTCATTCATGAGCGCTAACATTCCGCAATGCTTCGGCACAAACCAGAATAAACAAATAATGCTCTCTCGTAACACACCTGGCACGTAACTCATAACTCAGATTCTCGGTGCCAGAGAAATTGGCGCTCCTTTTCGAAAGTCAGTACAGTTCTTGTATACGGATTTATTTATGAAGTTCACTGACATTTATGTAAATGTAAACTGAATGTTAAACAGATATTGGTTTCCTAATTAATATCTCCACTTCTGTGTAATGATCACATTTCACGTAAATGCCATTTAGCATTACAGTTTCCAACAGTCAATGCAATTGGATCGGGGTAATTGGTGTTGATACTGTTAAATACGGCATTACAATAATGTTGTCATTTATCTGTAAAATACTTTTAATTTTTCGATATTGTTTTAGAGTTACAAATGCGGACATTATTTCTGTGAATTAAGCGTGTTACTCAAACTCGATTTCAGACGCAATTAACGCATATTTAATATTCGAATTTATCCAGGCTCAACAGTATTAATCTAATGTATATTGTGTTTACTCCCCCTTTTACGCTTTTCACTGCGATACGAGTAATGGAAAGGCGATAACTTTTGTGAATATGTGAGTTTCGAAGCCAAGTGTTTCATCAGACTATGTATCAACTTTTATTATTTAACGGTTTGGTTGACTTTCCAGTTGTTTATACAAGACGACATCACCGTCAAAATAAATCAACCGTTTGCTAGAATTAAATGGTTCTTCAAGATATGATATTTACATTTGTAGATGGTCACAAAAATTGTTGTAATTATTACGCACGAGAGACCTTTCTTTATCAGTTTGGGTGAATATAAAGTGAAATCTTGTTATTCTGTGAGCATAAATATGAACGATGATGTCTATGTATTCGAGATACGAAACTATGTTGAACGACCCGAAACTATTTCGGTACACGTTCATCATATTATTAGTACAGGGATTGATAAGAACGTGCAGATGATGTTCAGTTGCGTCATTATTTGGCGCTCTGTATGTATATATTTTGCAACATTTCAAGTATCTAAGAAAATAGACACACCTTTGCCGTGAATTTTTGGATGGGTACATAAACTCATACTTTACACAGAATTACATGTTTAATTAAAAACACTGATCCTCTTCACCCGTCCTCTACTCCACTGTACTCTATCAAATGGAGCTATTATCTAGTGGAGCTGACTACGTATCATTTGCTACAAAAGCTGATACATGCTGCTCGATCGTAAATCAAAGTAAACAGTTTTTATTATTTTCACCAACTGCGACATAAGCGCGTGTACAAACAGTGATCCAATACTCTACAACGCTCTTTTTTTATTATTCCTGTCTCTAACCACGAATGAATTCTTTAGTCTAAAGAATTCGTTGTGATCAGAGACTGGAATAAAAAAAAGCATTTTAAGTTTTTATTATTGCTTGTAGGTCATTCCATAGCGTTGTATTGTAAGATAAAGCAGCTACTTACTTTTTATTTGTCAGTAACCGTTAATGGTGTTTCATATGTTACTTTGTCACTACATTTAAATCTGTCGTTGTTACTTAATCATTATCGCTCTTAAATTCAATACCATTCGAACTGTCGCCATCCGCACCGGCGATTGGTCGTTAACTTTGCAGAGAAAAAGATAGGTTTTTCTGTCTCTACGACACACAGAGCAAACCGAAAAACTGAACTTTTCGCACTAGCGGTGCACTGCACTTCCACGTTCGTGCTCTTCGAAGGTGCACAGTGAATTGTGTTTACCGTTCTTTTCGTTTATTTATTTATTTTAGTTTTTACAAGCACCAGAATTCCATTTTCTTCGGTGAGTTCGTCCTATTTACTACAGTAGACGTCGTACACGTTACTGCTACCACATGAGAGGAATAAAAAATTTCAGTTAGTCAGGAAAAATTTATCTTTCAAATGGTGCCTCAAACACATGCATGAAATGCTTTTTACGCAGCCATCATAAAGAATCTCCAATTTTATAATTTGCATCACTTTTCACACAAACTAAGCATTTACGTTTCATGACATTTGCTAAATCCAGCACCATGTTCTGAAATACCATCGACGAATGAAGCAGAATATCATGAAAACGTTAATAGTTGAGAAAATAATTGTAGTGTGTCAAATAACATTAGTAATACCCCGCGTAAACGGTAGTAATAAATAAGTCAGTGCTCTCATTCGGTAAAGCGTCACCGAAAAGTGATTTTCTGGTGTCCGAAAATTTTCACTTCTAGGACAAGAGACAAGAAGTTAACCAAATTTCTTAGGCTAGCAGCAGTGAAAACATCAGAAAAGTGAACAAAGACCTGTGTTGTTGATATTAATACAACCACTCCTTTTCTCAAAGTCTGTGACAGTTTAACAGCTCTTAAGTTGTTCGTATTTTCTTCGCTGATTCTGAACACATACACTCCTGGAAATGGAAAAAAGAAGACATTGACACCGGTGTGTCAGACCCACCATACTTGCTCCGGACACTGCGAGAGGGCTGTACAAGCAATGATCACACGCACGGCACAGCGGACACACCAGGAACCGCGGTGTTGTCCGTCGAATGGCGCTAGCTGCGCAGCATTTGTGCACCGCCGCCGTCAGTGTCAGCCAGTTTGCCGTGGCATACGGAGCTCCATTGCAGTCTTTAACACTGGTAGCATGCCGCGACAGCGTGGACGTGAACCGTATGTGCAGTTGATGGACTTTGAGCGAGGGCGTATAGTGGGCATGCGGGAGGCCGGGTGGACGTACCGCCGAATTGCTCAACACGTGGGGCGTGAGGTCTCCACAGTACATCGATGTTGTCGCCAGTGGTCGGCGGAAGGTGCACGTGCCCGTCGACCTGGGACCGGACCGCAGCGACGCACGGATGCACGCCAAGACCGTAGGATCCTACGCAGTGCCGTAGGGGACCGCACCGCCACTTCCCAGCAAATTAGGGACACTGTTGCTCCTGGGGTATCGGCGAGGACCATTCGCAACCGTCTCCATGAAGCTGGGCTACGGTCCCGCACACCGTTAGGCCGTCTTCCGCTCACGCCCCAACATCGTGCAGCCCGCCTCCAGTGGTGTCGCGACAGGCGTGAATGGAGGGACGAATGGAGACGTGTCGTCTTCAGCGATGAGAGTCGCTTCTGCCTTGGTGCCAATGATGGTCGTATGCGTGTTTGGCGCCGTGCAGGTGAGCGCCACAATCAGGACTGCATACGACCGAGGCACACAGGGCCAACACCCGGCATCATGGTGTGGGGAGCGATCTCCTACACTGGCCGTACACCACTGGTGATCGTCGAGGGGACACTGAATAGTGCACGGTACATCCAAACCGTCATCGAACCCATCGTTCTACCATTCCTAGACCGGCAAGGGAACTTGCTGTTCCAACAGGACAATGCACGTCCGCATGTATCCCGTGCCACCCAACGTGGTGGTGAAACCAACAAGGTGTAAGTCAACTACCCTGGCCAGCAAGATCTCCGGATCTGTCCCCCATTGAGCATGTTTGGGACTGGATGAAGCGGTCTGTACGTCCAGCACGAACGCTGGTTCAACTGAGGCGCCAGGTGGAAATGGCATGGCAAGCCGTTCCACAGGACTACATCCAGCATCTCTACGATCGTCTCCATGGGAGAATAGCAGCCTGCATTGCTGCGAAAGGTGGATATACACTGTACTAGTGACGACATTGTGCATGCTCTGTTGCCTGTGTCTATGTGCCTGTGGTTCTGTCAGTGTGATCATGTGATGTATCTGACCCCCGGAATGTGTCAATAAAGTTTCCCCTTCCTGGGACAATGAATTCACGGTGTTCTTATTTCAATTTCCAGGAGTGTATTAACAACATTTTATTGATTCTGAACACATATTAACAACATTTTATAACTAATGTCTATGCAATTGTACATTATATTACAACTGAAGTTTTGGTCTCCGTACACCAACTATTAATGCTTTGATAAATGCAGCTCTCATTCGTCAACATTAGTCTATCACAAATTTTTAAACTAATTGAACGAAACTAGAGTTAAATCGTGTTTCAGATGAAAAAAATTGTACCTTCGAGCGCCTGAAATTTGTGGCCAACATTGTTTTTTCCAACCATGTAGATAAAAGTACATAATACTGTAATTTTTCGATGGAGATGAATATTTCCGTGAACCGAGAGTTTCCTACTTCCCTTTAAATGCTAAATGCGAACGAAAATCGAAATCTGGGTGTACTTCATCTAGCATTAGTTCTCTTTCGTAACCAAGGCTGTCAATATTAAAATATTCGAGTGAAAATAGTGTGCAGCGTATATTTTTGTGTTTGCCTTACAACTCTTTCGAGGCAAGTGTTCAATATACTTTCGTATTTCATGAGCGGGAAAACCTACCAGTATTGTGTTACGTAAATGAAGTTCGTAGCCGGCCGGTGTGGCCGAGCGGTTCTAGGCGCGTCAGTCCGGAACCGCACGACCGCTACGGTCGCAGGTTCGAATCCTGCCTCGGGCATGGATGTGTGTGATGTCCTTAGGTTAGTTAGGTTTAAGTAGTTCTAAGTTCTAGGGGACTTATGACCACAGCAGTTGAGTCCCATAATGCTCAGAGCCATTTGAACCATTTTTGAGGTTCGTAACATGAAAAGGTAGACCAAGAAAGTAATATTTCAACAATTTATGTCCATATTTCCACGAGAAAAATATGGTGTTTTACAATAAATACACAGTTTTTACTGCGTTGTAACATTTATTACATTCAACTTGTGAAAAAAGTCATGGAATGACGACATTGGCGTATACATACGACGGTAGTAACACTTACTTAAGGTATAAAAGGACAATGCATTGGTGGAACAGATTTGTGCTCAGGTGATTTATGTAAAAAGGTTTACAGAGTGATTATGGCCACATGACGCGAATTAACCTTTGAAAGCGGAATGGTAGTTGGAGCTAGAAGCACCCCACGTTCCATTTCTGAAATCGTTGGGGAATTAACTGTGCCGAGATCCACAGTGTCAAGAGTGTGCCGAGAATACCACACTTACAGACAGGCCTTACCTCTCACCACGGACAACGCGTGGCCGATAGCCTTCACTTAACGACCGAGTGCAGCGGCGTTTACGTGGAGTTGCCAATGCTAACATACAAGCAACACTGCGTGAAATGACCGCAGAAATCAATATGGGACGTGCGACGAACGTATCGGTTAGAAAAGTGTGGCAAAAACTTTCGTTAATGGGCTAGGGCAGCAGATGACTGACTCGAGTGCCTTTACTAACCGCACCACATAGCCTGCAGCGTGACCATATCGGTTAGACCCTTGACGTCTGTAATATCCTGACCTGATCAGAAGAGTCCCAATTTCAGTTGGTAAGAAATGATTGTAGGGTTCACATGAAGCCATGGAATCAAGTTGTCAAGAAGGCACTGTACAAGCTAGTGGTAGCTCAATAATGTTATGGGCCGTGTCTATATGGAATGGACTGTGTCCTCCGATCATTGGCTGTATATGATTATGTTCGGTTGCTTGTAGGCCATCCGCAGGCATTCATCGACGTTTCTGTTATGGATGACAATGCTCCATGTCAGTGGGCCACAATTCTTCGCTATTGGTTGGAATAACATGCTAAGTAATTCGAACGAATGATTTGGCCACCAATCGACCATTTATGGAACGTAATCAATTGGTCGGTTCGTGCACAGAATTCTTCAGCGGTAACACTTTCGCAGTTATGGACAGTAATAGAGGTAGCATGTCCCAATATTTCTGCATAGGACTTCCAATGACTTGTTGAGTCCATCTCACGTCGAGTTGTTGCACTATGCAGGGCAAAAAGGGAGCCTACACGATGTTAGGAGCATTCCATGACTTTTTTCACTTCACTGTATATCAAATGAGAGCCACTCTAACAGTTTTCCTTAGAAGTGTTTAGTGTGAGCATCATTCTTCACACATAGCGTCGACAGGGGAGTTTTTCCCAGACCTTGATCAGTGCGTCTAGAATAATTGTTGCAGCAATACTATTTCTAAAGAAGATTTGTTGGTAGCGGAGGTACATGGCGTCAGATCGTGGGTGAACGTGGAGGTTACGCAAAACAGGCTGTGTCATCAGGTCCCTTGCGGCCAATCTAGCGGTCGGGTAGAACGTCGTTTAACCAATGGCGAACTTAGTTATTCCAGAGAGGCGTCTTCCAAATAATGTTTTGTGGCTTAGTTTCTTCCAGTTGAAAAAAGAACGACTGTTATAATGCATCAAGATAAGAAATACCAGTTACAAATGCTTTACCGAAAAAGAAAGGCTCATAAACTTCTGTCGGGATGTGGCACTGAAGACATTCAGTTTAGTGCGTTTGTGGTTTGAGGTTTTCGGGCGCTAAACAGCGTGGTCATCAACGCCCAAACGCATAGAAACAGGAACACATGCGGTGAAGGGACGAAGACGGACAGCGAACAAGGAGAACGGCTAAAAGACACAGACCTGACGCAGCTCCAAATCCTCACATACAGAGGCAAAACAAGAGGAGAAGAAACGCACTAAAAAAGGAAAGGAAACACAAGGAAAAGAGAACAGAAATCGAAGTGAAACAAGTAGGGAATCGTGACTGGCGGACCTATTACCTAGAACCTGGTTGAGCCAGTCACCCAGCAACACATTAAAATCCTGTCCCTAACATCCGACGCAATAAACTGGGCAAGACACAAAACCGTAAGACGTTAACCACAGTCCTTGCGTCGTCTTGCAAAATAGAGGGCAAATCCGGTGGCAAGGAAACCACCGCCCTCTGGTCAGAGAATTAAAGACAGTCAAGTAAAATGTGGCGGACAGCAATCTGGACGCCACAAGCACTGCAGATTGGGGGGGGGGGTCCTTCCGCCGGAGTAAAAAACCATGTGTTAAGGGACTGTGCCCGATGCGGAGGCGAGTGAGGAGAACCTCATCCCGCCTGCATGACTGGTAGGACGTACGCCATGGCCGCGTGGTGGCCTTGACCAGACGCAGCTTATTTTCTCCGACTGCCAGCCACTCCTCTTCCCATTGACGCATAACACGAAAACGCAAAAGGGAGGTAACAGCATGGAGGGGGACGGCACATTCAACAACGTGAGGGAACATGCATCTTTGGCAGCCACATCCGCCAGTTCGTTTCCCCTAATACTCACGTGCCTCGGCACCCAGCAGAAAGAAACCTCCTTCCCCTGCCGTTGCAGGTGGAGTAGGGCATCATGGATGTTCTGGACGACCGTATCCGCTGGGTAGAAGTGTTGAATGGTCTGAAGGGCACTCAGGGACTCAGAACAGATGAGAAATTTAAGACTGGGAACACATCTCATCTGCTCCAATGCCCGCAAGATCGCAAACAATTCGGCATCAAAGATGATAAACGCCGCAGGAAGCCGTAACTTGACGACTCGATCAGGGAAAACAACAGCACAACCAACAGAGTCCCACTGTTTAGAGCCATCCGTAAATACTGGTAGATTGTCGGGATGCTGGTTTAAAATATCGTAAAATAAGGAGGTAAAAACAAACGCAGGAGTGCAGCTCCTCCGGTACTCTGACAAGTCTAAAAGGACGCTGGGCCTCTGGAGCAACCAGGGAGGCAGGCGGGTAAAACCCTGGAGTTGGGGTGCCACACGCTCCACACCAAGGGACTCAAGCAAATGCTTGGCACGAATCCCAATCGGGCGCTGATAACCTCGCTGTTGTGCGCCCTAAAACACTAATCATCATCATCACGAATCCCAAATGGTCTCGTTGCCCTGGGACGACTGGAAAAGAGACGTTCCATAGGCGGTCGGGCAACGGTAGGGTACGCAGGGGAGGTAGGACAGGCAAGGAATTGACACACCCGTCGCACCATGAGGAGTTTCCGCCGGATGGCGAGCGGCGGTTCCCCCGCCTCAGCACACAGGCTGGGGATGGGACTCGTATGGAAGGCACCAGTGGCCGGTCTGATACCCTCATGGTGGACTGCGTCAAGAATCTTCAGATACGAAGGCCTCGCTGACCCATACACGGTGCATCCATAGTCAAGACGCGATCGGACGAAAGCCCTATAAAACTGCAGCAGACGCGCCCGCTCTACTCCCCAGGACCGATGGCTCAGACACTTCAAAATAGTCAATGCCTTCAGAGCCCGCACCTCACAGTGTCGCTAAAAGGAAGAATGGTGTCCCTCAAACGCAATTCAGGGGAGGTAAAAAGACGTCGAGGACGATTAAAATGAACACACACACATTTGTCAGCAGAAAAGGTAAAACCCGTCTTCGCAGTCCATGCCTCTAATCGCTTCATCGTAAGCTGTAACTGCCGACTAGCAGTGACAAGACCGGAAGAAGAACAGGAAACAGCAAAATCGTCCACAAACAAGGAGCACTGGGCAGGACTCCGGATAGTGAACGTGATACTGTTAATGGCGACAGCAAAGAGGGTGACACTTAAAACGCTTCCCTGAGGAACACCATTCTCCTGCACGTACAAATCAGATAGCACATTACCAACCCGATATCGAAAGTGGCGGTGGGAAAGAAAGGACCGAATGAAGATGGGGAGATGGCCACGAAAGCCCCACTGATGGAGTTGATTGAGGATAAGGCGGCGCCAATTAGTGTCATACGCCTTATTAATTTCAAAGAATACACCTAGACAATGCTAGTTACCTAGGAAGACCTGCTTGATGGCCGCCTCAAGCAGGGTCAAGTTGTCGATAGTTGAACGACATCTCCGAAAGCCACACTGAAAGTGGCTAAGGAGCTGCCTGGTCTCGAGCAACCAAACCAGGCGACGGTTGACCATGCGTCCCAACGTCTTCCCGATACAGCTCGTCAAAGCAATACTCCGATAACTACTGGAATGCGTTCGGTCCTTCCCCGGTTTGAGGAGGGGAATCAAAATCGCCTCCCTCCACGAGTCAGGGAACGTGCCGGATAACCATATCATATTAAAACAATTCAGGAGAACTTCCTTGGATGGCAGCAACAAGTGCTGCAGCGTGCTGCACCGGATTTGATCATGACTGGGCGCAGTATCATGAGCCACAGACAGCGCCGAATCCAGTTCCCACATCGTGAAGGGGCAGTTTTAGGGTTCAGAATTTGGAGACCGGAAGTCCAAGTGACCCCTCTCGCTGGCAGTGCGGTAGCGGCAGAAGTCTGTATCACAGTTAATAGTGGCGGTAGATTCCGCAAAATGCATGGCCAGTGTCTGGGCTATGTCTCTCGGCGCCGTGAGGAGACATCCCTGATGCAGCAATGCCGTGACAGGTAGTTGGCTGCGTTTCTCGGAAATCCTCCCGATGGCTTCCCATACTTTCATAGAACTAGTGGAGCGGGAGATGGAGTTCAAGTACGATTGCCATGATCGTCGTTTGCTCTCTTTAATCACTCGTCGCGCCTTACCCCTTGCCACCCGAAAGGCCGCAAGATTATCAGCTGAGGGACGGCACTTGAAGCAGCGCAGAGCTGCACGGCGGGCTCGAATGGCTGAGCGGCACTCAGTGGTCCACCAAGGGACAGGACGCCTCTTGGGATGACCTGAGGACCATGAGATCGACAATTCAGCAGCATGGGAGATCACGGCTGTAACATGGTCAACCCATTCGTGGACGCTGGCATGGTGTTCCAAAACAGCCAGATGGCTGAAAAGAGTCCAGTCAGCCCTGCAGAGGTGCCACCTGGGCGACGCTGGTAATGCCACAGCCTCATCCAGGAGGCGAATCCAGAGGGGAAAGTGGTCGCTAGAATGGAGGTCAGCAGCAACCTCCCACAGAGCAGAATCCGCGAGTGCTGGAGAGCAAAAGGAAAGGTCAATAGCTGACGACGAACCAGAAGCAGTACAGAAATAAGTGGGAGCACCAGAGTTGAAGATGCACAGTTCTTCGGACGTCATGAGGCTTTCCAGAACGCGACCCCTGAGGCAAGTAGTTGTAGAGCCCTATAAGACATTATGAGCATTGAAGTCCCCCAGAAGGAGAAATAGGCGGGGGAGTTGGCTAATAAGGTCTGTGAGAGCCTCAGAGTTTATTGCATCCTGAGGCGGTAAGTAAACGGAACAGATTGTGAGCCTCCACCCCACAAGAAGGTCAACTGCAACTGCTTGCAAGTCCGTAACGAGAGGGAGCTCAGATGAGTGGTGCATGTCACGGACAAAGACCGCAACACCACCCTTTGCCCTTTCCCCCATCAGATCATCTTTTCGGTATACGGTATAGCTCCGTAAAGAAGGAGTATCAATGGCCCAAAAATGTGTCTCTTGGAGACATAAGCACAAGGGGCGCTCTCATACATGGAGTTGTAATTCAGCCACATGCGTCCTGAACCAATTCAGGTTCCACTGTAATATGGGAGCGATCAGGGTGGCTAAACTTTCACCCTGCCTCTGTGCTTTGGAGGAGAGCCCATACTGGCCGGAGTTTTACTCCTGGGGCGACAATGTCCATCAGCTTCGATGACGACACAAGGGAGATGTCAGACAGTACGACGGCCTCGTCATCGGACTGACCCTGACTAGTCTCCCCAGGCGGCATAACCTTCACCTTCGGCGTCTTTGTCTTGGCGGGTTTAGAATGCAGAAACTTGTCAACAGTTGGAGCTTTACTCGCCTGGGCTGAAGGCGCCATATGGGGAGGGGCAGGAAGTACCCCAATGTCAGCAACCACGGCCTTGTCCGACGTTGTGGGGAGAGCTGCAGGTTGCAAAACAACTGCAGCAGCACAAGTGCACTGGCAAACGCAGGTATTAGTGCTGACACTAGCAACCTCCGTTTGTGTAGCAACAGTGGCCAACTGTACCGGTTTCTTCAGAGTGGAAGCGAAAGATGTTGTAAACACAGGAGGCTGCATGTCCTTAAAGAGCTTCTTGGCCTCACCATAGGGGATGCGCTTAGATGTTTTGATCTCCTGTATCTTCTGTTCCTCGAGATAGATGGGGCAAACCCGGCTCCAGACAGGGTGACTCCCAGAGCAATTCACGCACTTCACAGGCGATGAACAATCGGCTCCTTCATGGGCAGGCTGACCACATTTACCACAAGTGGCTATTCCATTGCACCCCAACGTAGTATGCCCAAAGCGGTGACATTTAAAACAGCGCATTGGGTTGGGGAAATATGGCCGTACTGGCAAACGTAAGAAACCCGCTTTAACATGCTCTGGGAGTCTTGGGCAACTGAACGCGAGAATAAACGAGTCGGATTTGACTAGGTCCCCATGGACTCGTTTCATAATATGCTTCAAGTCAACAATCAGCCACTCAGATTTCAACTCGTCTTTGGGGATATCCACCAAGTCACTACATGTCACCACACCCTTACTATAGTTCAAAGTGGAGTGGAGCTCGGTCTCAATAGCGTACTCTCCGAGACAGGTTGCTTTCCGAAGAGAAGCGACTTGACGGGAACTAGAAGTCTCAACTAACAGAGTCCCACTGCGCAGTCGCTTCACAGATTTCAGTGTTCCTGCAATTCTCTCGAGACCCTTGTGGATGTAAAAGGGAGAAACCCTCTCAAAGCTACCCTCCTTCCGTTTGACAATCAAAAACACATTCTGGTTATCAGCATGTGCTCTGTTACGACAGTCTGATAAATCTCTAGTTACACCAGGCGCTGGAGGACTCGCAGCACGAAGTCACTTTTTCGATGGGGTGTGTTTTCCTACCAGTGGCCCACCCAATCCACTGGTAGGGGGAAACGTAGAGGTCGAAGGGTCCACTGCGGTCCCACGAGCAGCTAGGGAACTAAAGGTCCGCTCAGACAGAGCCCCGCGTGCCTGAGTAAGCCTTATACAACTGGGGTGCGGCAGGTGCCCCAGACGTTGCCCGCTTGCGACTGTTCCACCACAACAGCCATGCATCTTATTAGGTTTTTCATCATTTTCGCAACGCTCTGCTGTGGGGAAAAATGATCCTGTCACCATTTGTGTTGGCATTCCTTGTACACATTCAATATTTATTGCCTGTTAGTCCTACTTGGTTTCAGTTCCATAGCTTGAGCAATACTTCGAAAGGGGGTGCACGATTGTTTTTAAAAAGCTTGTAGACTGATAGCTTTTTCCCAGTATCCTATTACAACTCGAGGAATCTCTCTTAAGAGTCCTCACTTAATATTAGATCTTGCAACTTCTTAAGTAGGATTTTGTGTGTTAGTTTTTGTCGAAGATGGACACAAACTAACACACAAAATCCTACTTAAGAAGTTGCAAGATCTAATATTAAGTGAGGACTCTTAAGAGATCCTTCAGCCCCATACGTATCGTCTCTGTAGGGACTGCGAACACACCATTAGATTATTACAGCACGCACAGAGGCATTCAAATAGTTCATGTGTCCATCGACAGCAGCACAAAAAATATCTATGTAACAATGGCTGAACAAGTTAATGAAAGACCAGATAAGTACCCAGCGTTGCCCAGGTATATACATGTTTCAATTCCATTAGTCCACCTACTTCTTCCCCCTCTCTCTGCCCATCTCCTTCTACACACTCTCTCTGTCCACCACACCCACTCCCTGCCAGTCTCCTTCTGCCCTCTCTGTTCATCTGCTACATCCCCTCTATCCATTTGCGCCTCCCCAATCGAAGTCCATCTCCTCAATCTATCTCTTCTTCATCTTCTTCCCCCTCTGTCCATCTCCTTCTTCCCCTATCTCCACCCATTCCTTCCTACCCCTCTCTCTGTCCACCTCCTCATCCATCTCTGTCCACCTTCTATTTCCCTCCCTCTCTGTCCACCTCTTTTCTATCTTAGTCCATTTGCTCCACACCATCTTTCTGTCCATCTTTTCCCCCCTTTTCGCTGTCCGTTTGCTCCTCTCTCCTTCACCTCCTCCTCCATGAGCTGCAGATTTATGTGTTAGTAATCTTTGAAACACTGATGTGATGTTGGTTGCTGACACTGCAAGCATTAAGCCTTGGTACAGCATCCCCCCTCCCTTTGCAAAGGGGTGCAGATGGAAAAGCTTTTCTCGACATCCCTGAATGAGGCAGGTTCTGTGCTGGCAGCCGGAGCGGTTGGGGAATGATGTATGCATCCATTAGTGCCCGTCTTGACATGATGTGTGGAGCTATTGAAGGATCATCCGAATGTGCTCCCTGCCGCCGTTGGATAAGCAGCTGCCAGCAGCAAGTCGTATACTCTTAGCTCACTTAGTTGTTACATAGTTTAATTCTTAATTTCTTTGCGTGTTTTTGGTACTTGCATTGTTTAATTCATAAATTTCGGGCGTACTATAGTATTTGAGAGTTGTAGCATCGCGTTTTAGTACCTGAATAGTGTAAATTCGCGTAGTCGTCTGTCTTCTGTTTTTGTTTTGAACGGTCAGTGTCGGTTGGTCACAGCCAGTGTGCTCCCTGCCGCCGTTGGATAAGCAGCTGCCAGCAGCAAGTCATATACTCTTAGCTCGCTTATTTGTTACATAGTTTAATTCTAATTTCTTTGCGTGTTTTTGATACTTGCATTGTTTAACTCATAAATTTCGGGCGTATTATAGTATTTGAAAGTTGTAGCATCGCGTTTTAGAACCTGAATAGTGTAAAAGCGCGTAGTCTCCTTCCGCCGCCGAGCAGTGTGTCAGCAGTGCGCAAGTAGCAGCATTACTGCATTTACTAGGCAATCTTGTATTTTAATAACAGTTAAAATTTTGTGTCGAATTGTTTGTGCTCTCTGTAGATTAGTTCAGACGTTCTTTGCACAACAGTTTTTAGCATGGATAGGGACTGCAACTGCTGTGTTCGGATGCAGGCTGAGTTGGCATCCCTTCGCTCCCAGCTTCAGACAGTGTGGGCTTCGGTCACACAGCTTGAGGCTGTTGCCAATGGGTATCACTGTGGGGGTCCGGATGGGGGTTTGTCGGGGACGGCCAGCTCGTCCCACGCATCCCCCGATCGGACTACGACTGTGACTGCCCGGGATACTGCCCACATTGAGGCTGATCCCTCACCTGTGGTAGAGTGGGAGGTCGTCTCGAGGTGTGGCAGGGGGCGAAAGACATTCCGGAGGGCTGAACGGAAGACCTCTCCAGTTTGTCTGACGAACCGGTTTCAGGCTCTGTCTGAGGCTGATACTGATCTTCGGCCGGACATGGCTCCTTGTCCTGTTCCAGAGGTTGCCCCTCAGTCTGCAAGATCCGGGCGGTCGCAGAGGGTGGGCTTACTGGTAGTTGGGAGCTCCAACGTCAGGCGCGTAATGGGGCCCCTTAGGGATATGGCAGCAAGAGAGGGGAAGAAAACCAATGTGCACTCCGTGTGCATACCGGGGGGGGGGGGGGGGGCGGAGTCATTCCAGATGTGGAAAGGGTCCTTCTGTATGCCATGAAGGGTACAGGGTGCACCCATCTGCAGGTGGTCGCTCATGTCGGCACCAATGATGTGTGTCGCTATGGATCGGAGCAAATCCTCTCTGGCTTCCGGCGGCTATCTGATTTGGTGAAAACTGCCAGTCTCGCTAGCGGGATGAAAGCATAGCTCACCATCTGAAGCATCGTCGACAGGACTGACTGCGGACCTTTGATACAGAGCCGAGTGGACGGTCTGAATCAGAGGCTGAGACGGTTCTGCGACCGTGTGGGCTGCAGATTCCTCGACTTGCGCCATAGGGTGGTGGGGTTTCGGGTTCCGCTGGATAGGTCAGGAGTCCACTACACGCAGCAAGCGGCTACACGGGTAGCAGGGGTTGTGTGGCGTGGACTGGGCGGTTTTTTAGGTTAGATGGCCTCGGGCAAGTACACAAAGGGCAACAGCCTCAAAGGGTGCGGGGCAAAGTCAGGACATTCGGGGACCAAGCAGCAATCGGTATTGTAATTGTAAACTGTCGAAGCTGCATTGGTAAAGTACCGGAACTTCAAGCGCTGATAGAAACCACCGAAGCTGAAATCGTTATAGGTACAGAAAGCTGGCTGAAGCCAGAGATAAATTCTGCCGAAATTTTTACAAAGGCACAGACGGTGTTTAGAAAGGATAGACTGCATGCAACCGGTGGTGGCGTGCTTGTCGCTGTTAGTAGTAGTTTATCCTGTAGTGAAGTAGAAGTGGATAGTTCCTGTGAATTATTATGGGTGGAGGTTACACTCAACAACCGAGCTAGGTTAATAGTTGGCTCCTTTTATAGACCTCCCGACTCAGCAGCATTAGTGGCAGAACAACTGAGAGAAAATTTGGAATACATTTCACATAAATTTTTTCAGCATGTTATAGTCTTAGGTGGAGGTTTAAATTTACCAGATATAGACTGGGACACTCAGATGTTTAGGACGGATGGTAGGGACAGAGCATCGAGTGACATTATACTGAGTGCACTATCCGAAAATTACCTCAAGCAATTAAACAGAGAACCGACTCGTGGAGATAACATCTTGGACCTACTGATAACAAACAGACCCGAACTTTTCGACTCTGTAAGCACAGAACAGGGAATCAGTGATCATAAGGCCGTTGCAGCATCCCTGAATATGGAAGTAAATAGGAGTATAAAAAAAGGGAGGAAGGTTTATCTGTTTAGCAAGAGCAATAGAAGGCAGATTTCACACTACCTAACAGATCAAAACGAAAATTTCTGTTCCGACACTGACAATGTTGAGTGTTTATGGAAAAAGTTCAAGGCAATCGTAAAATGCGTTTTAGACAGGTACGTGCCGAGTAAAACTGTGAGGGACGGGAAAAACCCACCGTGGTTCAACAACAAAGTTAGGAAACTACTGTGAAAGCAAAGAGAGCTTCACTCCAAGTTCAAACGCAGCCAAAACCTCTCAGACTAACAGAAGCTAAACGATGTCAAAGTTAGCGTAAGGAGGGCTATGCGTGAAGCGTCCAGTGAATTGGAAAGTAAAATTCTATGTACCGACTTGACAGAAAATCCTAGGAAGTTCTCGTCTTACGTTAAATAAGTAAGTGGCTCGAAACAGCATATCCAGACACTCCGGGATGATGATGACATTGAAACAGAGGATGACACGCGTAAAGCTGAAATACTAAAACCCCTCTTTCCAAAGCTGTTTCACAGAGGAAGACCGCACTGCAGTTCATTCTCTAAATCCTCGCACAAACGAAAAAATGGCTGACATCGAAATAAGTGTCCAAGGAATAGAAAAGCAACTGGAATCACTCAACAGAGGAAACTCCACTGGACCTGACGGGATACCAGTTCCATTCTACACAGAGTACGCGAAAGAACTTGCCCCCCTTCTAACAGCCGTGTACCGCAAGTCTCTAGAGAAGCGGAAGGTTCCAAATGATTGGAAAAGAGCACAGGTAGTCCCAGTCTTCAAGAAGGGTCGTCGAGCAGATGCGCAAAACTATAGACCTATATCTCTGACATCGATCGGTTGTAGAATTTTAGAACATGTTTTTTGCTCGCGTATCATGTCGTTTTTGGAAACCCAGAATCTACTCTGTAGGAATCAACATGGATTCCGGAAACAGCGATCGTGTGAGACCCAACTCGCTTTATTTGTTCATGAGATCCAGAAAATATTAGATACAGGCTCCCAGATAGATGCTATTTTCCTTGACTTCCGGAAGGCGTTCGATACAGTTCCGCACTGTCGCCTGATAAACAAAGTAAGAGCCTACGGAATATCAAACCAGCTGTGTGACTGGATTGAAGAGTTTTTAGCAAACAGAACACAGCATTTTGTTATCAATGAAGAGACGTCTACAGACGTTAAAGTAACCCCTGGCGTGCCACAGGGAAGTGTTATGGGACCATCGCTTTTCACAATAAAAGAATCGGTAATTGTAAAAACAACACATGTCCACTTTTTGGCAAAAATTAGATATATGCAGAGAAGCCTTCAGGATACTTAGATGCAGCATCTATGCAAAAATCACACTTGTCCTACACAATTTAATGCTTTTACAGTTTTTCGTCTTCTTTGCAGTAACAACATGAGTCCAGGACTTATGTTATTATTGCAAGAAATGGCAGATGGCAGCACCAAACGAACATACTCGGATCTTTTTCCATGTAGTGAATAGAATGCATGCCAGATGGCAGCATATCTGACGCCTGTGATCTTATTACCTGTGTGCATTGTTGTAGCAGCTGCGTATACATTGCCGTTTAGTTTTGTTTATAGAACACGCCTCTTAGTATTATCTATGCACAATATCGAAGAAGAGAGGTGCGCAACCGGAACTATATAAAAGAAATGTCATAAGAGCTGCCAGAACGAAGGGAATTGGTTACGTGAATCACAGTGGAAGAAAAATTAATGCTGTAAAAATAGGACCTGCCTGCGGGTGAGTTCAAAGGCTGTGTGAATTAATCTCCTGTCTGTGTATTTTTTACTTCTTAGAGGTTCCCATCTGTTCTAAGTTTTATGGTACGTAAATATCATATGGATAATTTACTCTATCAATAAAAAATAACTGATTTTACGTAAATATTTTTTTTGCAACTCTTTTACAATTCCTGACATTGGTATTCGTGTATTAATATGTTTCAGATGTAAGGAACTGTGTTTCAAGAGGATTTCTGAACATGAACAGATAGATATATTCACTAAATTTCACGATTTTGAGAGTAAGAACACACAAGATGGTTACCTTGCAGGGCGGATCGAAAAAGAAGACGTGGTACGCAGAAGACCCCGAAAAAGTGATGGCCAGCCTAAGCCAAGAGCACTAAATTATCGGTATCGCGTGGTAACTGGAGATGCTGGGTGGGTCGAAGTGTGCAGAAAGGCATTTTGTAGCCTTTTTGGCATTACAAATGAACGTGTGCGACGAATTTGTAACTGTGTGAAAAATAATGTTCGCCCATGTGACAGTAGAGGATGTACTGCTTCAACGAATGCAACACCGCAGGAAGTCCTATCGATAATTGAGGAGCATATTAAAACATTCCCTACGATAATCTCACATTATTCAAGCAAAGAAATGTATAACTTAAATCCTGAATTATCTGTAGAAAGTATGTGCGAACTGTTCATAAAGTTATATCCTCATACCAGAGTGTCATATGGAAATTATTTAACGGTTTTCAATGAGCGTTTTAACTTACGCTTTGGGCGGCCGCAAATCAATACTTGCTGCTCTTGTGAGTCACTTTCAATGAAGATTAAGAGTCCATCATTGAACGATACTGCAAAGCGTATGGATGTAGCGGAACTCATGGTACATAAAAGAAGAAGCAAAAAATTATATTTAAAGATGGATTCTGTTAAGGAGAAGTGTGCAGAAAATGGGCATGTGGTAGCATTGTGTTTCGATTACATGCTAAATCTGCAGTTGCCTAAGCTCCCAGTACAGGAAACTTTTTATTTACGCCAAATTAACGTTAATGCATTCTGTATTACAGACCTAAAGAGCAACAAATCCAAGGTATATATGTACCACGAAGGTATTGCCCACAAAGGACCTAACGAAGTATTTTTGGTTGATTACATCAACACCGATATACCTGATAGTGTTACTGAATTACACCTGTTCTCGGATGGGTGCCCTGCACAAAATAAGAACAACACAGTGGTTAGGGTAATGAACTGCCTTGTAAGTTCTGGCCGATTCAAAGATGTATCCAGTATTTTCCTGTGCGTGGCCATTCATTTTTAACATGTGATCGTACATTTGCTTCCATAAAGAGGGTGATAAGAAGAAAAGACAGAATATATTCTTTGTATGAGTATGTTCAATGTATGGTGACATCATCCAAAAATCAAAATATTAATGTAAAGCTTGTTACCTCGGAAGAGATTTTGGGTTACAAAAAATGGTGGCCCAAATTTTATAAGCGGTCCTGTTTGCCTGACGACAGTTATGCACGAATGTGGACAAAAGCAGTAAAGTCAAATTCACAGTGTCCTCATTTATGAGCTTCCATCACAGTGAAATGCTTCCAGGTAAAGTTGACTGTTACTATCATATTGATGGTCTCATAAAACACCGCTTTTCATTGCGACATTCATTACAGACAGAACCAAAGTTGCGTGCGGAAATTGCATATAATAATAAAGTTGCAATCGATGTCAAAAAATTGAAAGATGTGGGACAATTAATGCAATATATTCCTGATGAACACAAAGCCTTTTATCTGGAATTGACTGAGTGGCCTTCTGTGGACACCCCTGAGGATGATTCATAATACATTTTTGGTATAAAATAACCTGTATAGTGTAGTGTTAATCCTTCATTGTCCTGTTCAGTGAAATAAGAAATTTAATTCCTAATGTCACGATTTACATCGTCATATCTTTAGTCTTTCCATACAGTGTGTGCATACATTAACAATTATTTTCAATTTCTCTGTAAAACAATATTAGACAATGTACAAGCAATATTGTATATTAAATTTATACAATAAAGAAATTTTTGATAACATAAACAAATGTTGATGTTAAAATGTCAGTCCAAAATGTTCATCCTGCAATAACAACATAAGTCCGTACAATTAAAAAAAATCGTTCATGCAAAGTTATTACATTTAAAGTACTTTGTTTTATTGTTAAAGCTTACCTAAGATACACAGTCAATATTAAAATTCATGGATTTATCCTTCTGTCCATTATTTAGCCTGTATACAGTTTTTTGCTTCTCCTGAAAAATTTACTTTTTTGGACTAATGTTGTTTTTTTACAATTACTGATTCTTATATGAATGACCTAGTAGATAGTGTCGGAAGTTCCATGCGGCTTTTCGCGGATGATGCTGTAGTATACAGAGAAGTTGCAGCATTAGAAAATTGTAGCGAAATGCAGGAAGATCTGCAGCGGATAGGCACTTGGTGCAGGGAGTGGCAACTGACCCTTAACATAGACAAATGTAATGTATTGCGAATACATAGAAAGAAGGTTCCTTTATTGTATGATTATATGATAGCGGAACAAACGCTGGTAGAAGTTACTTCTGTAAAATATCTGGGAGTATGCGTGCGGAACGATTTGAAGAGGAATGATCATGTAAAATTAATTGTTGGTAAGGTGGGTACCAGGTTGAGATTCATTGGGAGAGTCCTTAGAAAATGTAGTCCATCAACAAAGGATGTGGCTTATAAAACACTCGTTCGACCTATACTTGAGTATTGCTCATCGGTGTGGGATCCGTACCAGATCGGGTTGACGGAGGAGATAGAGAAGATCCAAAGAAGAGCGGCGCGTTTCGTCACAGGGTTATTTGGTAGCCGCGATAGCGTTACGTAGATGTTTAGCAAACTCAGGTGGCAGACTATGCAAGAGAGGCGCTCTGCATCGCGGTGTAGCTTGCTCGCCAGGTTTCGAGAGGGTGCGTTTCTGGATGAGGTATCGAATATATTGCTTCCCCCTACTTACACCTCCCGAGGAGATCACGAATGTAAAATTAGGGAGATTCGAGCGCGCACGGATGCTTTCAGACAGTCGTTCTTCCCGTGAATCATACGCGACTGGAACAGGAAAGGGAGGTAATGACAGTGGCACGTAAAGTGGCCTCCGCCACACGCCGTTGGGTGGCTTGCGGAGTTTAAATCTAGATGTAGATGTAGATGTAGATGAACTAGCTGCAGGCAGCAGTTGAGACGGTGCTGTAGTTTTTAGGGTAGAGATGGTGGATGGCTGTCTCTGGATCCAAAGAATGTGCCACTTCCTTGGTTACATCATAATATGCTGACATGTTTGCGGCACAGTGTGACCTTTGAGGTGTCGCCTTGTCTGTGGCCCTGCCAAGTATTTTGGAGATTAATACCAGAAACCAGGGTTTGTGACCCTTAGTAAAAACAGGGAACATTCTGGTCTTTACGAGAATATTGGTGATAGCTACACTGCTGACTAGGGGTGCTGGAAAGCACGAACGTTGAGTCTGATGATACTGGTCATGCAGTTTACCAGCGGGAGACGAGATGTACTGTGCAGTTGACCTCTAGGATGCAAGAAAAAGAATGAGGGCCTCATCCAGAAAATGGCGATGGCGATGTTTAGATATTTGAATTTTAAAGTGTGGATAAAACGTTCTACTAGTCCATTTTAGGAGAGTAGAAGGGTCCTGTGTGAATTAGGACTATTCCATTTCTCTCTTAAAAGGCAAAGAATTCTGCAGATGGAGATTAGGGACCATGTACACAGACAGTGGGGTCAGGAAGACTCATAATGGAAAGATTTGAATAGTTTGACAATGTGGCAGATATGAGGGAAACGTATGGCTACCTGCTGCACATGTCTATTACAATAAGCCAAGTGTCGTCTAAGAATGTTTCTGCAATTGCCAAATAATGCCTGGGCCAAGGACTAGAAGAGTCTGGAAGAAATTGCATAGAGTGACAGCCCACTTCCTCTGGCAAGTAGTGCTAAATGATACAATTTGAGTAATAACAGTATCAATGCTGCACAAGGAGGTTGACCAGATGTTAAGTCAGCACATTGCCCCAGTGTTCAACATGGAGAAGTGACAAAACATGCTGCTGGAGAGGTGAAGGGATGATCGCCCACGAGTGGCCATTTTTACTTGGAGCAGTAGCGCTTCATTCAGTGCTGAGAACTCGTTCCAATGGTGCCAGTAGGCCTGAACCCATGGCTGCCAATCTGTTTGGAGTCTGGCAGCCAACCACTGCATATCTGGTGGAGGATCTCACTGAGGGTTGAGTCACTCACAGTCTGGGTTGCAATGAACTAAGCAAACAGCAGATGGTTGGCTATGACCTCTCCCTCAGCAGTGTCCAGATGGAAACACACTTTTGGAGCCTTGTTGAGCACTAGGTCTTGACCATTTGGGAGGTGGAAAAGAAGATCAGCATTTACATGTTGCATGGTAGAGCAAAATTCAATATCATAATCATAACAGGAACAAGGATGACCACTGAAGGTGGTGTGGTGTTTTTGGTGGGAATGTATGCTGAAGCCTTGAAAAGAGTATGCAGAAATTGATGGTTGGTGTATAACGAGAAATGCCTACCATACACAAATCATGGAATTTTTTAAGACCAAAAATGATGGCTTATGCTTCTTTCTCAGCCTGGCTACAATTTTGCGGAGGAATGGTGAGGGTTTTGGACACAGGAGCGATTTTGAATTTCACTCTATGAATCACATGGGACAGGACTGCCCCCATCCCGTAGTCTGATCTGCTTCCAGAATAGGACGTTTGATGGCGTTGCATTTTGGGAGGCACAATGAGTGGAGAAGGCCTGTTTTAAATCTCTGAAAACTTTGTTCATCCCAGGGACCATTGCCAACGACCGCTTCTTCGACAGTAGCTGGTTTGGCAAAGGAAGCTGAATTGGAAATAAACTTTTTGTGGTACCGCAATTATCCTAAAAATGATTTCAGGTAGCTGGTGTTGGTAGATGCTAGAGGTTTTTCTACTGCCTCATTGTGATGAGGCTTGGGGCAGATGCCAGAAGCACTGTAGATGTGTCCAAGATATTCATCTTGACAAACAAAGAAACAACACTTCTCCTTGTTAAAATTTAGATTGCTCTGTTGAAGTACTAAACAGAGCTCCAAGTTACTGGCCAGGTGGTGAGAATCAATACCTACAATGACAACATCGTCTGAGTAATTTGCTGTCCATAGTGCATGGCGAGTGAGATGCTCTAGATGTCCTTGAATGTCGCTGGGGTGCTGTTTATACCAATAGGAAGTACATTGTACTGCAACAACCTGAAAGGAGGTTGATGACTAGGATACGTCACGATTATTTGTCCAAGGGCAGTTTGAGGTATGCATCACTCAGGTCAATTTTGCGAACATTTTTCTGTCTTCTAGATCAGCCATGATGTCCCTGGCCTTAGGCATCAGGTATGCATCAATGGCTATTTGGGCGTTGATGGTCGTCTTGAAATTTCCACAAATGAATGAGGATCTATTTGTTTTTTCAACAATGACAATGGATGTGCCCCAGTCACTGTTTGGCACTGGAGTGAGGATGCCCTCATCTTGTAGGTGATGTAATCCAGCTGAAGCTTATGCCTGAGCGCAAAAGGTACATTTCTAGCCTTAAAAACTTCGGCTTTCCCGATGGAAGGATGCCATCTGAGATTCAAAGTCAGTAACACCCAAAGCGGGTTGTGACAACATGGAGCAGAATTATGAAAATAAATTCTTTGAGGTTTGGGTATGAATACAGAGAGTTGACTTGGGGGGTGGGGGCGGAGCCATGGATTTATAACCTAATTGTATTAAAATGGTGAATGTGCAAGTTGTGTGACCGATACTGTAGTAGGGCTGTGAATTGTCCATTAATTTTGATAAGATCGTTGGTATAACTTCACAATGAGCAATCAACAGACTGGAGGGGACCAGACCTGATGCTGCATCGTGATATGATTCACACCCAATAATGGTCGCAGGAGATCCTATATATAACCGTAAGAAGTTACGTACATTATTGATTTTTACAATTAATAAGAGACCTTCTGTTTGAGCATGAAACATTGAATACATTATGTGGCTAGGTGCAGTTCACTCATGTTGTCTGCCCTTATATCTGTAGGGGCTATGCAGGTGTAGTCTACTGATATCTTCATAGGTGACTGACACACTTCGACCCTATGTCTGATTTCCCACAATAGGTGAATTTTGCTCTCCAGTAATGATGCTGACGTTGCTGATGAGTGATGAAACGCTGACTGCAGGAAGGAAGCTGTAGAAAATGGCGGGAGGTTGCCGTTTCTTTGAATGAACTATGTAAGTCTGGTCAGGCAGGTGTCCATAACTGAATTTGAGGATGATGTGTTGTCCAAATTGCAAACACTTGTGGAGGGTCCTGTAGGGTAGCCAAGAACTGGAGAGATTGAATACTCTGATGATGGGAAAATAAGTTTCTAGAAATGGGTCCTTGAGTTTCAGGAGATCAGTTCTAAGACCATCACCTATGGCATGCACTAAAATCACATCTCTAACCAAGGAAGCTGCATATGATTGCTTGCACTTAGGGTTACTGCATTGATAACGGCAATCGCGAGATAAACTCTGGAGGTGGGCAATTCATTCTCTTTATTACAATCCTTGAATTTTATGATAACTAAAAAATCATGGTGGGCTGCTGCCACATGCAATCGATAATCAAAATATTCAAGTAAACTGGTCTTGTCCTATGGAAGGACATTGGGCTGTGCTTACGGGTTTAGTCACTGTTATGAGATAAATGTCTGGGTCCATGTATGCCAGTAAAGAGGGCACCACTGACCATCACCTGAGATGTCATGAACCAGGAAATACTGGTCCATTTGTTCACGGAGTTTGCTAATGGTTCGACCTTTTTGTCGAGTGGATAGAAAGCTGGTGTCGCCGACCGGAAACGTTCGACCGTGCAGCGAATTTCAGAGAGGCAGGAGGAGATTTCTGGAGGTTACGTAGAGATAGCCGCCAGACGCCCAATAAAGATTTCGTGGATGCGCTGCAGTGCTGGAATACTATCTACACCTGGGCGGCAGTTCCACCGTTTCCGTCATACTGTGAGCAACATGCTAACACTGACTACCTGGATCAGAACACATGCATGAGCCTGACATCAACATCAAACCTCCTCGCTAACTGATATGTCTCCTTACAGCGGCCCAAAAATACCCAGGTAGCAATGACTGAATAACTTTATTATCAAAAATTAATAACATTTCTACCCTAACATGGATTGAAACAAAACATAAAACAAGTGATTAAGTCTCTTCTTGAAACAGAACAATAATATTTCTGGTGGCAGAAGGATGGTTAGATTGTCACTGAATCTGGATTCATTAAACACACACTTTTATAGAAAAATCCCTGTATGAAGCTTAGTATTGAAGTACAAACTGAATTAACGAAGTTTAAGTTCTGTGGAAAGCAAAACTGTCTAAGTCCAGCCTATGGCTGCTTGGAAGCTACGAAGGATAAATACAGAAGACCACAAATCTGGCACGATTACAAAGTTCCAGTCTTTTTCAGTGAGCAGGCCACAAACACTAATTCCGCAGCTGGTAACTCCCGGAATTGCAAAGACAGGCGTGAACAGCAGCGACGTCATGAAGGCAGCCCTCGAATGAAACGCCTGCCACATGGAATCCCTCCAGAATCAGCGCCCAGTCCAGGAAAACTCACTTGGAACTAAGTGCTCTCGTCTGGCCAGAGTGCTGCCGTAGTTTCGATCACATGTCTTGCGGAAGAGAATAAATAGGTCCATATGGCCCGTGGCCTCCAGTGGTGTTTGTGTCGCCTTCTGGTCGATCGTCAAAGCATGGCCATGTGTCTACCGGAAAACTGTGCCCAGCATGTTAGCCATCTTTGAAGCACCGATGTGATGCTGGTTGCTGACAGTGCAGGTATTAATCCTCCGTACAAATTTTTCCTGTGCTCCATATAATAAGTCTTACGCAAGTTGAGGTACAGTAAGATGGTTCAAATGGCTCTGAGCACTATGGGACTCAACTGCTGTGGTCATAAGTCCCCCAGAACTTAGAACTACTTAAACCTAACTAACCTAAGGACAGCACACAACACCCAGCCATCACGAGGCAGATAAAATCCCTGACCCCGCCGGGAATCGAACCCGGGAACCCGGGCGTGGGAAGCGAGAACGCTACCGCACGGCCACGAGATGCGGGCGAGGTACAGTAAGAACATAGCCCTGGTAGACAATGTGGAATAGTTTTATTGAGAAACATATAACGAAGAAATAAAAAGATAACCATAACAGCTGTTCATAAAGGTTTGGAATGTGCACTGAATTTACACAAGTCTGAAAATGGCTCCAAAGAAACGTGAGTCAAGTCTGAGATTGACTTGACAGCGGAACACTATAATGCCAGGTAACGACAATGGCTCATACCAGAAGTCGTGGCAGTCCTCAGTGTGGAGGCTACATCATGGTGATGGTGGGGACAGACACTCACAGCTCCCTCCGTCAGTGGAGGCTGCCACACGGTAAGGCAACGCACGTTGTAAAGCTTCCATTTATTTTTCTGTATAGTGTAGTTTTGCACCATCTCTAGTGTGGATAGAGACTGTGATTGCTGTGTGTTGATGAGAGCTGAGTTGATGACATTTTGCTGTCAGGTCCAGGCTGTGTTGGCTTGGGTAACAAACCTTGAGGCTGCATTGGACAGGCATCACTATTATGAACCAGCTGTGAGGATCCAACAGACGTCCGGCACGATACACATGTGTGTCAATCGGTTTGCACCGGTGACCAGCCCTGTAACTGCTCGCATTGGTGTTGGCTCCTCACCCATGGTTGAGTGGGAACTCGACTCAGAGCATGGCAGGATGCGAAAGACTTCCCATTTGGCTGAACGTAACGCTTCACCGGTTAGTCTGACAAACAGATTCCAGTTGTTATCTATGGCTGACAATGTTCCTCATCCAGATGCAGTCCCTTGTCCTGATTCAGAGGAAACCCCTCAGCCTGCAAGACCAGGGCAGCCGCAGGTTTGGAATGTGCACTGAATTTACACAAGTCTGAAAATGGCTCCAAAGAAACGTGAGTCAAGTCTGTTCGACAAAAATGTTAATACTATCGATATTAGTGCTGCTAAAGGAGAGTTACTAAGCACAGAGTTCCAAAATTCCTTAGGCGCGTTACGGGACCTTTTGAGGACATGGTTGCCAAGGAGAAGAGGAAAGCCAATGTGTTCTCTATGTGCATGCTGGTTGGAGTCATTTCAGATGTGGAACGGATCCTTCCGGATGCCGTGAAGAGCAGAGGGTGCAGTCAACTGCAGATAGAGACTCTTGTCGGTATCAATGATGTGTGTCACTTTGGATCGGAAGAGATTCTCTCTAGTTTCGAGCGGCTATCGGCAGTGGTAATAGCTGACAGTCATGCTTGCGAGATGAAAGCAAAACGCACCATCTGCAGCATATCGGCTGGAGCGATAGCGGATCTCTGGTACAGAGCCGAGTGGAGGGTCTGAATCAGACGATTTTGTGACTGTATGGGCTGCAGATTCCTCGACTTGTACCATGGTGTGGGGGGGGGGGGGGGTCTCGGGTCCTCTGAATAGATTAGGAGTCTATTACACGCAGGAGGCGGCTACACGGGTAGCGGGTCCTGTGAGTCGTGGACTGCGAGGTTTTTTAGGTTACAGAGCCTAGATTAAACACCAAAAGAGCTTCAGTCTCAAGGGGTGTGGGTCGAATACAGGAAGAATGTACATTTAGAAACCATCAGTATAACAGGCATGAATTGTCGGAGCTATGTTGGGAAAGTACGAATCGAAAGCACTGTGCTCAAATCGTTATAGACACTGAAAGCTGGCTAAAGCTGGAGGTAAGTTCAGCAGAAATTTTTGCGAAGGACCTAACGCCGGTCCGGCGAATATTCTTGTCGTGGACAAAGGGCCTAACAATAGTTTCCGCAAGGAACTTTTGTCTCGAAACATGCCAGAAATTCCAAACAGATTCTGCTCGTATGTAATATGCTAGGGCAAGACACAATCAATGTTTTATCTGTTCGACAAAAATGTTAATACTATCGATATTAGTGCTGCTAAAGGAGAGTTACTAAGCACAGAGTTCCAAAATTCCTTCACTAAAGACGACGAATTGAATATTCCAGAATTCGAATCAAAAACTGCTACACATATGAGTAACTTAGAAGCAGATATCCTCGGACTACTGAAGCAACTTAAATAACTTAATGAAAGCAGGTCTTCCTGCCCAGATTGTATACTAACTAGTTCCTTTCAGAGTATGCTGATGTAGTAGCTCCATGCCTAACGATCATATACAACCGCTCGACTGACGATAGATCCTTACCCAATGACTGGAAAGTTGCACAGATCGCATCGATGTTTAAGATACACAATAGGAGTAATCCACTAAACTACAGACACATATCATTAACGCAGATATGCAGCAGGATTTTGGGATGTATATTGTGTTCGAACATTATGAATTACCTCTAAGAGAACGGTCTATTGACACATAGTCAACACGGATTTAGAAACTGTAGTGCCTGTCAAACACAACTAGCTCTTTACGCACAGGAAGCGCTGAGGGCTACTGACCAGGGATTTCAAATTGATTCCGTATTTCTAAATTTCCAGAAGGCTTTTGACACCGCGCCTCACAAGCGGCTTGTAATCAAATTCCATGCTTATGGAATATCGTCTTATTTATACGACTGGATTCGTTATTTCCTCCGAATTCTGCTGTTGGCACTATACACGTTGGCAGATGGCGTTCGCCACACCCACACCCTGCGATCCGATCTCCACATTGTGTACCGTGATTCGTCACTCCACACAACGTTTCTCCAGTGTTCAATCGTCCAACGTTTACGCTCCTTACACCAAGCGAGGCGTCGTTTGGCATTTACTAGCAAGATGTGTGGCTTATAAGCAGCCGCTCGACCATGAAATCCAAGTTTTCTCACCGCCAGTCTAACTGTCGTAGTACTTGCAGTGGATCCTGATGCATTTCGGAATTCCTGTGTGATGGTCTGGATAGATGTCTGCCTATTACACATTACGACCCTCTTCCACTGTCGGCGGTGTCTGTCAGTCAACAGACGTAGTCGGCCTGTACGCATTTGTGCTGTACTTGTCGCTTCACATTTCCACTTGAGTATCACATCGGAAACAGTGGACCTAGGAATGTTTAGGAGTGTGGAAATCTCGCTTACAGACGTATGACACAAGTGACACCCAATCACCTGGCCACGTTTGAGGTCCGTGAGTTCCGCGGAGTGCCCCCTTCTGCTCTCTCACGATGTCTAATGACTACTGAGGTCACTGATACGGAGTACCTGGCAGTTGGTGGCAGCACAATGGACCTAATATGAAAAACGTATGTTTTTGGGGGTCTCCGGATACTTTTGATCACATGGTGTATCTTGAAAGATAATTTATGGACGTGTGGTAAGTTTCTCCACTCAGTGCAGCCCATTCTACAAGTGCCAGCAATTCATGAATGGAAACGATTTATGCAGTCTACCAGTAACACAAATAATGAGAATAGTCCAGTAACTATTTGGTCAGTTATTATTTCGACGCAAAGTGATTAAAACACAGTTATATGGCTTCACAGTATGCTGTCAACGATGGACAACTGCAAATAAGTACTCACTTAATAAACTGAAATTAACTCCACTACACAAACACGAGGTAAGTGAAGTTATTTTGTATTGAAATAAGACTGTCTTGGTAGCAAACAGTTCTATCTTTTTTATTGGCAATGACGCGTTTCGACCTTCCGGGGCATTTTCAGATTGATGTGTAAAGTCACATTGTGAGACATAGGTACATTAAAAACGGGGAAGGGGGGGGGGGGTGTAGCATGAGGCAAAGTTCAAGGCTGTGTAGCCATCTCTACATCTCTACAACTAAAAATAGTTGCGAACTTAAATAAGAAGTAAAGTGGTGAGCCAATATTCGTCCTTTAATGCTAGCATATGGTTTTAAGATAAAAAAAATAAGGAAATAACATCCAGTCAGCATAAGACTAATAAAAGCATGAGGGACTTCAAAAAATGGTTCAAATGGCGCTGAGCACTATGGGACTTAACATCTGAGGTCATCAGTCCCCTAGAACTTAGAACTAATTAAACCTAACTAACCTAAGGACATCACACACATCCATGCCCGAGGCAGGATTCGTACATGCGACCGTAGCGGTCGCGCGGTTCCAGGCTGAAGCGCCTAGAACCGCTGGGCCACACCGGCCTGCATGAGGCGCTTGAAACCTAGAATAATACGCCAACTGTAATTACAGCATCTACTGCAAGGAAGAACTATGGCAAACCAAGAAAGATATTTAAAGGTAGTTACATAATATGGAGTCATCCGAGTTCTGGCGTACACAGCATGTGGACAGTGGACGCAGTTTTTTAATACAATGCGTTCGCGAAAGCAAAACATCAGACCTCGCAGCCGGCCACACGACCATAGAGCTGTAAAGGCAAGATTATACAATCGTTGTAACAAACAATGAGGGTAGACGGCGTGGGTTAACGAACTTACTTGAGAATAGCGGTTGAACAGCTACATTTCATATACGGAAAACAATAAATTAGGTAAATAGCGAAATTATTAAAATTAAATTAGTGCAGGTATAGCGATAAAATAAGTACAACGACAAGCTGTGTAGAGGTCAAATGATATCTACAAAATATGAAACTGTTAAAACCTGCCTAACAATAAAACTTAAAATAAGTAAAACATAACAAGGCAGAACAAAAAAATCAGTAAGAAGATAAATGAACGAATAAGGTAGTATCATATTTACGCTACAGAACTATTGATGGGTCAGTATAGTGAGTATTACACCGTCATAATGTAACTGGTTTCTGCTAACCAATTGATCATTCAATAATCTCCTTTTTTCTCCACTGAAGTGCTTAAGAACTTCCATTTCCTCTAAAAGGTTTAGCTATTTTCGTTTTGCATATTCTTATTTCAAGAAATTCATAACCCGTTGCTGTACCAGGCGCCAAGAATGGGTGGAATCAGTTTTAGTTATTCTGTATACTCACATAAGAGAACTGGACAGGAAATACTGGGGAAGTACAGTCCATCTGTAAACTGAAGCGCATGCAGCGCTAATGGTAGAGGAGCTACCTTTCCCGGGAGGACAAGATAACTGCTGTATAAGATGACTATCAATTTCTGCTGTAGCAGTGTAGAACAGTGCGCAGAGATTTACGTCGATTCTCTCCATATCCATTACCTGCGTTAGTCTTATTAGTAACTCACTTCTGCATTCCGTGTAGCTATAAAGAATTTTTTTCTAAATAAACACCCCACGCCCCTCCACCTCGGTGGAGTGGGGAATCATCAGCTCGACCTTCAGTTTGTAGACCTAAGAATGAGGGAAGTGCATGAACACAAACCAGTGTCCTATCCTCCCTCGTGCTTCTATTGCACACACCTCCCCCTCCCACTCAAACATCCTCATAACACAATTATCCGTCGATACGGATCTACTGTACTTAGATGTGGTATATAACTTTAATATTAGTTTTTAACTCACTTCATTTAAAAATAAACATTAAATTATAGCATTTGAACAACAGTTTTAATAACCTGCGATTTTTCCATTCCCTAAACGAGGAATCTATTAGTCCCAGAGGAAAATGTGAGAGACGTTTTCTGTAGAAAATTTAATTTAGTTTAATTTTTTACCGGGAAATATTTTCGCTAGGAGCCGCGTTTTCGAATTATTTGAATAAACTTAAAAGAGTGACCACGACAGCCGCATCCATCCCAACGCTCACACTCCACCGGTCAGGTTTTTTAGCATGTTGTTCAGGACACACCCTCCTACCTCTATGCAAAAATTTAGGGTCACACGATTTTTCCACCATCTGGCGTTTTTTGGTGTTTTTTGACTAGGGCAATGAGTTGTGGGTGCTGTAGATGCCTGTTCCAGAGACTCTGTGGAAAACTGCTTGGAGTTACTCTAGCTCTGCCTAAACACTCACGTCTTGCAGTAGTACTACTGGAACTATCTGCGATCACGTGGCGCACAGAAACAAACAGGAGCGAAGAGTCAATAATCTCTAGCGGCGCCTCACGCTGCCACCTGGTGGCCTAGTCAGCGTCTATTGCTGATGTAACCCCTTGCATGATAGGCTGCCCTCATACTGCAGGTGCGAGAGGCGTTGTAGCCATGTCAGGAGAATAGCATCACACACGATGCGAACGGGAAGAAACTCTAACAAGCACTTCACAGAGGGTTTGTGGGGTAGGTATATAAATGCAGATGTAAAAGTATATGTAGAATTTTTTAATCTAACACGAGCTGTGCAAAAGCTTCATTTACACATGGTAGATTAGTTTCGCCTTGTGAGCCTCTGCTAAAATTCATTACACATCATAAACGATTTGGCTGACAGGGTGAGCAGCAGTCTACGCTTTTTTATTTTTAATTTATTTATTTTTATTTTTTGCTGATGATACCATGATGTACGGTAACGTGTCGAAGTTGAATGGCTGTAGGAAGATAAGAGACAGACAAAATTTCCAGTTTGTGTGATGAATGGCAGCTAGCCCTAAATGTGGAAAAATGTAAGTTAAAGCGGATGAGTAGGAAGATCAAACCTGTAATGTTCGGATACGGCATTGTTAGTGTCTTGCTTGATACTGTCAAGTTGTTTAAATATCTGGACATAACGTTGCAAAGCAGTAGGGGGTAGAACGAGTATGTGAGAACTTTGTTAGGGAGGCGGGAAGGTCGACGTCGGTTTATTCGGAGAATTCTAGGGAAGAGTGGTTCACTTGTAAAGGAGACCGCCCATGGAGCGCTGATGCGACCTTTTCTTGAGTACTGCTCGAGTGGGATCCGTACCAGGTCTGACTGAAGGAAGACAGCGAGGCAATTCAGAGGCGGGCTGCTAGATTTGCTACCGGTAGGTTTGAACTACACTTAAGTGGTAGGAAGATGCTTCGGGAACACAAATGGACATCCCTGGAGGGAAGGCGACGTTCTTTTTGAGAAACACTATTGAGAAAATTTAGAGATCCGTCATTTGAAGCTGACAGGCGAACGATTCTACTGCCACCAACGTACCCTGCGTGCAGGGATGCGAGAAATTAGGGCTCATACCCAGAGGCATACAGACAGTCGTTTTCCCTCGCTCTATTTGCATCGAGGATGTGCACTCAACGTCCCGCCAGGCGAGCGTCGCGCGCGACTTGTTTACTTCCCGCGGGCGCGAATCGCTTAGACCAAGTTCACTAAACCTATACCACTTACTCCTACTGGAATAACACTATTAAGATTACTTTAAAAGGCGTTCTACGAGCGGGAACATACCAATTAGAAATTCTCTTGAGTGGTGAACTATACCCAGATCCACAGTACATCATTGGGATTCATTTTTCGATAACGGACATGTAGTCAATGTTAAGATGACCAACGAAGAAGCGTACGAGAAAATGGTTGTCGGCAATGCTGACAAGTTCCAATCAGGCACTGAGGTGGACATATCAGTGCTTACCGTTGAATGTGCAGACCTAGACATGAGGACCATTCGTGTTTTACTTTTTGAGGTACAGGCTGATTCTTTTACTTCCACTCTTGAGCCATAGGGACTATCATTAGCCATGTGGGTGCGTGGGGTAGCCGCTCTGTCTCAGGCGTCTTGTCACGGTCCGCGCAGCTTCCGCCGTCGGAGATTCGAGTCCTCCCTCGGGAATGTGTGTGTGTGTGTGTGTGTGTGTGTGTGTGTGTGTGTGTGTTGTCCTCAGCGTAAGTAGTTTAAGTCAGATTAAGTAGTACGTAAGCTTAGGGACCTATGACCTTAGCAGTTTCGTTCCATAAGACCTTACCACAAATTTCCACTAGTCATGTGGCTGAGAAGTGTCAGACCTTTACGATGTATCCCACTCAGGAACGTAAAGCAGGTCCCACTCTAACTCATGAAATACGAGGGCTGTCCAGAAAGTAAGTTACAAACGGTCGCGAAATGGAAACGACTACGAAAATCCGATAAAGCTTTGCGAAGATGTGTTGGGCAGTGTCTCTAGTATGACTCTAGGTAGAATTATGTCGCTCTCTTCATTCCTGAGCTCTTAGTGGACGCGTAAAGATGTTATAGAAAATAGTGTCTCCCGCTAAGTAAAAGGGCTTGGTGAGAATTTTCCCCTGAAGCTATGCAACCAACATTACATAACTGTCGTGCGGTTTCTTCTTCAAGACAATTCTCAGCCTCATTCTGCAGGGGCAATGAAGATGTTCCTGCATCGTTTCAATTGGAAATGTTTGGTTACCCACAATACAGCCCGTAATTGTCTCCCACTGAGTTTCATCTCTGCTCAAACGAACCGCTAGCTATGAAGACAACATTTTGGCACAGACAAAGAGCCTTAGGCCAGAGTAGAGAATTGGCGGAAAGCACTGGCGGCTGCCTTCTATGATGAGGGTATTGGAAAGTTGGTACAACGCTACGACGAATGTGAGTCAGAACGGCGACTACGTAGAGAAGTAGCTGAAAGATGTAGCTAACTGTTACAAATGAAACATTTCTGATTTTCAATGTGATTTTCATTTCTAGATCAATCGTAACTTACTTTCTGGACAGCCCCCGTGTGTTCCTTCCTGCTTTAACATCGCCAGTGTGTCGTGTACTTATCATAATGGTGGACAACTGTGCACATGCTCCGCACGTTACCAGGAGAGTCGCGTTCACTCTGGTTGTTTTTAGCGCTGGATCACGCAGATTCTATCAAGTGAAGCGGAACACCATGCTCCTTCTTCCGTTCTATCACTTACTTATAATCAAGTGACGACGCCTACAACGTGTAGCGGTGGGGATCGGGATAAGTTACACTACTGGTCATTAAAATTGCTACACCAACAAGAAATGCAGATGATAAATTGGTATTCATTGGACAAATATATTATACTAGAACTGACATGTCATTACATTTTCACGCAATTTGGGCGCACAGATCCTGAGAAATCAGTACCCAGAACAACCACCTCTGGCCGTAATAACGGCCTAGATACGCCTGGGCATTGAGTCAAACAGAGCTTGGATGGCGTGTGCAGGTACAGTTGCCCATGAAGCTTCAACACGATACCACAGTTCATCAAGAGTAGTGACTGGCGTATTGTGACGAACCAGTTGCCCGGCCACCATTGACCAGACGTTTTCAATGTGCTGGCCAGGGCAGCAGTCGAACATTTTCTGTGTCCAGAAAGGACCCTACAGAACCTGCAACATGGGGTCGTGCATTATCCTGCTGAAATGTAGGGTTTCGCAGGGATCGAATGAAGGGTAGAGCCACGGGTCGTAACACATCTGAAATGTAACGTCCACTGTTCAAAGTGCCGTCAATGCTAACATGAGGTGACCGAGACCTGTAACTAATGGCACCCTATACCATCACGCCGGGTGATACGCCAGTATGGCGATGACGAATACACGCTTCCAATGTGCGTTCACCGCGATGTCGCCAAACACGGATGCGGCCATCACGAAGCTGTAAACAGAACCTGGATTCATCCGAAAAAAATGAGGTTTTGCCATTCGTGCACCCAGGTTCGTCGTTAAGTATACCATCGCAGGCGCTCCTGTCTGTGATGCAGCGTCAAGGGTAACCGCAGCCATGTTCTCCGAGCTGATAGTCCTTGCTGCTGCAAACGTCGTCGAACTATTCGTGCAGATGGTTGTTGTCTTCCAAACGTCCCCATCTGTTGACTCAAGGATCGAACGTGGCTGCACGATCCGTTACAGCCATGCGGATAAGATGCCTGTGATCTCGACTGCTAGTGATACGAGGCCGTTGGGATCCAGCACGGCGTTCCGTATTACCCTCCTGAACCCACCGATTCCATATTCTGCTAACAGTCATTGGCTCTCGAGCAACGCGAGCAGCAATGTCGGGATACGACAAACCGCAATCGCGATAGGCTACAATGCGACATTTGTCAAAGTCGGAAACGTGATGGTACGCATTTCTTCTCCTTACACAAGGCATCACAACAACGTTTCACCAGGCAACGCCGGTCCACTGCTGTTTGTGTATGCGAAATCAGTCGGAAGCTTTCCTCATGTCAGCACGTTGTAGTTGTCACCACCGGCGCCAACATTGTGTGAATGCTCTGAAAAGCTAATCATTTGCATATCACAGCATCTTCATCCTATCGGGTAAATTTTGCGTCCGTTGCACGTCATCTTCGTGGTGTAGAAATTTTAATGGCCAGTAGTGTAGTACCGCAAATTGGCGGAAACTTTATTGAAGAGGCCCAAACCGCCCTCTCGCTGGAGAAGGAGTCGCCACATAGCCCTGAACAGAAGCTGCCACTGCAGGAGATAACTTCGAACACGAGTCGTGCCAAGCCATGCTTTCGTCTGAGAAGGCGCGGAGAAGAAGGATGTACACAGACATTCTGAGAAGGAGACGTACGTACGGAAACGCCGGAAACACGAGAAACGCCCAAGACACCGACCTATGGTGGTCTGTTGCGCACAGATAAAGACCATCTAGTCGTGTACGCACTTGCTGCGAAGAAGCCGACCAACATTGCTGCCCCTTTCACAACTACCACGATGGATACTTCATCTGGAATTCCGCTCGCAGTTGGAGGGGCGATGGAACACCGTCGTAGCCGCGAGGGCCTCCTTCGTGGCCGCTGAACACACCGGTGGTCTGTCTCCAGTGATTTGTGGGTGGACGACGTGGAAGACTACTCTCTGGCTGACACAGAACTTGTTATCACAGTCACCATCACCATAACCATAACCACCACTACCAACACCACCCGGTCGCGCGCGAAGCTGTGGTTGTCACGCAACAAATGTTTTGCGATCGACATTGACGGAGCCCTGTTGGAAACGGTATACGATCTTGGCTTGCCGAACATTTCTGGATACCCGGCATGCATAGTTTAAGAATCGGATACGAGCTGTGGTACCGCGGTTCTTATCAACAACGTTTCATTAGCCGTCGATGTAAGGTACCTCTCGAATCTCAGGGAATGGCACTTACGGTCCAAGGGACACATCTCGTCAACTTTTACGCCCGACGGGTACCAGCAAGAGGCGTGAACGTTCGCTATTCTTTGCTGAGGAATTAACGTAATTATGCCGTAGCGGAATAGATGGTATGTTGATCGAGGCCAATTTTAACTGCAGAAAACCTCCTAAGTGCTAAATTCCTCCGCACTCACCATGCCCAGCTCTCGGCGCTGTCATTCGCGAGCTGGGCTTGGTAGACACTTCGACATCGTTTATGCTGATCGACTGGATTTCACAAACTTCACGGAACATTCGTCTATCAGAATGGAGAGGTTATATACCAACCGCTCTCAGGGATGCGGTATCGTCCCTTGGGCACAGGGCGTTAAGCAAATGAAACTGAGACGGGGCCACGTGACTAGGCAGCCACAACGTCTTCTTCCAGTCCCTTGCACTACACTCTTACAGAACACTGCTACTTATAGCATGTTACGCAATATTTTTAGTAAGCGGCGCCACACAGCTTGTAGATACTTACCTGCCTGAATAAAGAAGCAGTAATAGCAAATGGGTCGGTCTAGAGACCTCAGTGACTTCGAAAGTGGACTAGACAGTGGATTCACTTGAACAACAAATCTGCCAGGTACATTTAACCATTCTAAAGCTGGCCATGTAGTCATCTATTGGTGATGTGACTGAAGCGGAACGTTAAGGAACACCCACTGCTAAACCAAGACCAGCCAGGAAGCCTCATGTCCTGACGGACAGAAATCGTCGAGGATTGCGGTGGCTGGTTGTAGAAAATCACGTGATATTACTAGTGAGTTTCAAAATGCTACCAGCAATCCACCTAGTACAATGACTATGCATTGGGATTTTCGAAGAATGGGGTATAATGGTCGAGCACTCCTCATGTTGTTGTTGTTGTGGTCTTCAGTCCTGAGACTGGTTTGATGCAGCTCTCCATGCTACTCTATCCTGTGCAAGCTTCTTCATCTCCCAGTATCTACTGCAACCTACATCCTTCTGAATCTGCTTAGTGTAGTCATCTCTTGGTCTCCCTCTACGATTTTTACCCTCCACACTGCCCTCCAATGCTAAATTGGTGGTCCCTTGATGCCTCAGAACATGTCCTACCAACCGATCCCTTCTTCTGGTCAAGTTGTGCCACAAACTTCTCTTCTCCCCAATCCTATTCAATACTTCCTCATTAGTTATGTGATCTACCCATCGAATCTTCAGCATTCTTCTATAGCACCACATTTCGAAAGTTTCTATTCTCTTCTTGTCCAAACTATTTATCGTACATGTTTCACTACCATACATGGCTACACTCCATACAAATACTTTCAGAAATGACTTCCTGACACTTAAATCTATACTCGATGTTAACAAATTCCTCTTCTTGAGAAACGCTTTCCTTGCCATTGCCAGTCTACATTTTATATCCTCTCTACTTCGACCATCATCGGTTATTTTACTCCCTAAATAGCAAAACTCCTTTACTACTTTAAGTGTCTCATTTCCTAATCTAATTCCCTCAGCATCACCCGACTTAATTTGACTACATTCCATTATCCTCGTTTTGCTTTTGTTGATGTTCATCTTATATCTTCCTTTCAAGACACTGTCCATTCCGTTCAACTGCTCTTCCAAGTCCTTTGCTGTCTCTGACAGAATTACAATGTCACGGCGAACCTCAAAGTTTTTATTTCTTCTCCATGGATTTTAATACCTACTCCGAATTTTTCTTTTGTTTCCTTTACTGCTTGCTCAATATACAGACTGAATAACACCGGGGAGAGGCTACAACCCTGTCTTACTCCTTTCCCAACCACAGCTTCCCTTTCATGCCCCTCGACTCTTATAACTGCCATCTGGTTTCTGTACAAACTGTAAATAGCCTTTCGCTCCCTGTATTTTACCCCTGCCATCTTCAGAATTTGAAAGAGAGTATTCCAGTTAACATTGTCAAAAGCTTTCTCTAAGTCTACAAATGCTAGAAATGTAGGTTTGCCTTTTCTTAATCTTTCTTCTAAGATGAGTCGTAAGGTCAGTATTGCCTCACGTGTTCCAACATTTCTACGGAATCCAAACTGATCTTCCCCGAGGTCGGCTTCTACCAGTTTTTCCATTCGTCTGTAAAGAATTCGCGTTAGTATTTTGCAGCTGTGACTTATTAAACTGATAGTTCGGTAATTTTCACATCTGTCAACATCTGCTTTCTTTGGGATTGGAATTATTATATTCTTCTTGAAGTCTGAAGGTATTTCGCCTGTCTCATACATCGTGCTCACCAGATGGTAGAGTTTTGTCATGACTGGCTCTTCCGAGGCCATCAGTAGTTCAAATGGAATGTTGTCTACTCCCGGGGCCTTGTTTCGACTCAGGTCTTTCAGTGCTCTGTCAAACTCTTCACGCAGTATCTTATCTCCCATTTCGTCTTCATCTACATCCTCTTCCATTTCCATAATATTGTCCTCAAGTACATCGCCCTTGTATAGACTCTCTATATACTCCTTCCACCTTTCTGCCTTCCCTTCTTTGCTTAGAACTGGGTTTCCATCTGAGCTCTTGATGTTCATACAAGTGGTTCTCTTCTCTCCAAAGGTCTCTTTAATTTTCCTGTGGGCAGTATCTATCTTACCCCTAGTGAGACAAGCCTCTACATCCTTACATTTGTCCTCTAGCCATCCCTGCTTAGCCATTTTGCACTTCCTGTCGATATCATTTTTGAGACGTTTGTATTCCTTTTTGCCTGCTTCATTTACTGCCGTTTTATATTTTCTCCTTTCACAATTAAATTCAATATTTCTTCTGTTACCCAAGGATTTCTATTAGCCCTCGTCTTTTTACCTACTTGATCCTCTGCTGCCTTCACTACTTCATCCCTCAGAGCTACCCATTCTTCTTCTACTGTATTTCTTTCCCCCATTCCTGTCAATTGTTCCCTTATGCTCTCCCTGAAACTCTCTACAACCTCTGGTTCTTTCAGTTTATCCAGGTCCCATGTCCTTAAATTCCCACCTTTTTGCAGTTTCTTTAGTTTCAATCTGCAGTTCATAACCAATAGATTGTGGTCAGAATCCACATCTGCCCCAGGAAATGTCTTACAATTTAAAACCTGGTTCCTAAATCTCTGTCTTACCATAATATAATCTATCTGATACCTTTTAGTATCTCCAGGATTCTTCCAGGTATACAACCTTCTTTTATGATTCTTGAACCAAGTGTTGGCTATGATTAAGTTATGCTCTGTGCAAAATTCTACAAGGCGGCTTCCTCTTTCATTCCTTCCCCCCAATCCATATTCACCTACTATGTTTTCTTCTCTCCCTTTTCCTACTGACGAACCATGGACCTTGCCGTTGGTGGGGAGGCTTGCGTGCCTCAGCGATACAGATGGCCGTACCGTAGGTGCAACCACAACGGAGGGGTATCTGTTGAGAGGCCAGACAAACATGTGGTTCCTGAAGAGGGGCAGCAGCCTTTTCAGTAGTTGCAGGGGCAACAGTCTGGATGATTGACTGATCTGGCCTTGTAACGTTAACCAAAACGGCCTTGCTGTGCTGGTACTGCGAACGGCTGAAAGCAAGGGGAAACTACAGCCGTAATTTTTCCCGAGGACATGCAGCTCTACTGTATGATTAAATGATGATGGCACTCCTCATAGCCCACACATATCCGTAGTCAGCTTTAAGTGACGCTCGAGGTACCGTAAAGAGAGACGCCACTGGATAGTAGATATCTGTAAACGACTGATTACAAGTGATAGATCACGCTATGGATATTTTTCACAGCGTTGTATACTGCTCAGTGTAGAGGAGCAGTTCAGATATGATGAGTATGTTAGCATGACAATGCTCCATGTCATAAAACAACACCCATAAGGCAATGACTTGTGTACAATAACAGTTCTGAAATGGCCTGGCATGCCGAGTCCAGACCTTAACTCAATAGAACACCTTTGGGATGAGTTCGGCCATCGGCTTCGCTTGAGACCCACGGTCCAACATCACTACTTTTTCTGATTTCAGCTTATGAGGAAGAATGGGCTGCTGAGTCGTGGCGGCTGATCTAGGGTGTTGGACTTGCGTCGCTGATATCGATATTCGAATGTCCTGCTATCTTTGACTGCTCACCTGGGTGAACGTGTGACAAGTGAGTCTCCGGTCGGCGTTCAACGAGTCAACTTGTGTTGAAAACAAGCCCGCTTCCCTAACCGTGGTGCATGGGCCTCGCCGTGCTCGCCGGCCTTGTCTTCTGGCGCGCGCCGGATGTACGGTGCCAATCATTGGGCGCCTTGACGTGCATAATTGTGGTGGGTTCGTCGTCTCACGCTGAACAGCTTCCAAGCTCGTAATTTGCGAGCTCCAAGTTACGTATGACTTTTATGACGGAGATTGTTGAAAGTTATTGTGGCATGGGTAGCTGCCGGAGATGGTTCTGAACTTGGTTCCACAGTGGCTATTTTAAGGAGGCTGGCGTTCTTCATTCCGTTTTTGATCATCCGTGGAGTGCTTTTTTTTTATTTTAGGGCGCAAAACTGCTAAGGTCATTAGCGCCCGGTCTGTGACTTAGGAAGCAGTAAAAAACCGAAAAAGGAAACCAGCAGCAATGGGAACGAAAGTCATAAAATTGGAGAAACTAAAAGCAGAAGGAAGGCTTATAAATTCACTACAGAAGGGGGTTGGTTGTCCCAAAAAAAAACTTCAAATGACCGACGACATTTCACTGGCACGAATGAACTCTAGAACGCGATCGGCCGATCGCGTGTCATCTGCTAAAATTGACGATATATCAGGCGACAGCTGTAGACGGGCGCGTAACGGAGTAAAATAGGGGCACTCAATTAAAAGGTGTCTTACCGTCCACAACTGAGAGCAGTGGGGACAGAGTGGGGGAGGATTGCCGCTTAAAAGATGTCTATGGTTAAAAAGACAGTGCCCTATCCGGAGTCTAGTTAAAATTACCTCCTCCCGACGACGCGTTCGGGAGGAAGAGGTCCAAGCACAAGGAGGAGTTTTCACGTCCCGCAATTTATTTTGGGGAAGTGTCGACCAGTGCGCGTGCCATAAATGAACAACACGACTTCATAAAACGCTCCGTAGATCGGCGACGGGAATCGATGGAATAGCTGGACGAAGAAGAGAGACTGCAGCCTTGGCTGCAATATCGGCCGCCTCATTTCCGCAGATACCAACGTGTCCCGGGAGCCAGAGGAACGCCACCGAGACGCCCCCCAGGTGAAGCAAGCGCAGACAGTCCTGAATCCGGTGGACCAGAGGGTGCACAGGGTAAAGAGCTTGGAGACTGAGGAGAGAGCTGAGAGAATCGGAGCAGATAACGTACTGTATCCGCTGATGGCGGCGGATGTAGTGGACAGCCCGGAGAACAGCGTAAAGCTCCGCAGTATAGACCGAACACTGGTCGGGAAGCCGAAAGTGATTTGGGGTGTCGCCAACAACATAGGCACTCCCTACACCTAACGATGTTTTCGAGCCATCGGTGTAAATAAATGTGGCTTCCGTCATTTGTGCACATAGAGCAGCAAATGCCCGACGATAAACAAGTGAAGGAGTACCATCCTTGGGAAATCGACAAAGGTCACGGAGCAGGCAGATCCGGGGACGGAGCCAAGGCGGTGCTGTACCCCAAGTTGTGAAGAAGGTTTTAGGAAAGCGGAAGGAAAGAGAATGGAGCAGTTGACGGAAGCGGACTCCCGGTGGTAGTAGGGAGGAGGGGCGGCCTGCATACCCTACATCAAAGGAGGCGTCGAAAAATATGTCATGGGCTGGATTAGCAGGCATGGAAGACAGATGGCTGGCATAACGGCTCAGAAGGACTGCTCGCCGATTGGACAGCGGAGGTTCAGGAGTCTCAGCATAAAGGCTTTCCACAGGGCTGGTGTAAAAAGCTCCAGACACTAAACGTAATCCACGGTGGTGGATAGAGTCGAGACGCCGAAGAATAGACGGCCGAGCAGAGGAGTAGACTGCTTCCATAGTCCAATTTCGAGCGCACTAAGGCGCGGTAGAGGCGGAGAAGGACCACTCGGTCCGCTCCCCAGGAGGTACCATTCAGGACACGGAGGGTGTTGAGGGATCGCAGACAGCGAGCCGAAAGATACGAAATGTGGGAGGACCAGCATAGTTTTCTGTCAAACATAAGACCCAAGAATTTAGCGACGTCTGAAAACGGAAGGTTGACAGGTCCTAGATGTAAGGAGGGTGGAAGAAACTCCTTACGTCGCCAAAAATTAACACAAACGGTCTTACTGGGAGAAAAACGGAAGACGGTTTCGATGCTCCAAGAGTGGAGGCGATCGAGACATCCTTGAAGACGTCGTTCAAGAAGGCTGGCCCGTTGAGAGCTGTAGTAGATCGCAAAATCGTCCACAAAGAGGGAGCCCGAGACATCAGGAAGGAGACAATCCATAATTGGATTGATGGCAATGGCAAACAGTACAACACTCAGCACGGAACCCTGGGGTACCCCGTTTTCTTGGGAGAAAGTACGGGAGAGAGTAGTGTTCACCCGCACCCTAAATAAGCGCTCTGCCATAAATTCGCGAAGAAAAAGGGGCAGCCGACCTCGAAAGCCCCAAGAGAACAGTGTGCGGAGGATGCCTGTCCTCCAACAGATATCGTATGCTCTCTCCAGATCAAAAAATATTGCTACTGTTTGGCGTTTCCGGAGAAAATTATTCATGATATAAGTGGAGAGAGCAACAAGATGGTCAACGGCAGAACGATGCTTTCGGAATCCGCATTGGGCAGGTGTTAAAAGACTGCGGGATTCCAGCCACCAAGCTAAACGGAAATTCACCATACGCTCCAAAACCTTACAGACACTACTCGTGAGAGAAATGGGGCGATAGCTAGAGGGGAGATGTTTGTCCTTTCCAGGTTTCGGAACGGGAACGACGATAGCTTCCCGCCATCGTCTGGGAAAAGTACTGTCGGTCCAAATTCGATTATAAAGGCGAAGGAGGTAATGCAGACTATGGGTTGATAAATGCAGTAACATTTGGACGTGTATACCATCCGGTCCTGGGGCGGAGGAGCGAGAAGAAGAGAGTGCATGTTGGAGTTCCCGCATGGAGAAAACAGTATTATAGCTTTCGCGATTTTGAGAGGAGAAAGCAAGAGGTCACACTTCCGCTGCACGTTTCTTCGGGAGAAACGCTGGCGGGTAATTGGAAGAGCTCGAAATCTCAGCAAAGTGCTGACCCAACGAGTTAGAAATTGCGACGGGGTCCACGAATGTATCATGCGCGACAGTGAGCCCAGAGACCGGGGAGAAACTAGGCGCGCCTGAGAACCGTCGAAGCCGACTCCAAACTTCCGAGGAGGGAGTGAAGGTATTAAATGAGCTAATAAAGAATTTCCAGCTTGCCTTCTTGCTATCGCGGATGACGCGACGGCATCGCGCACGGAACTGCTTATAGCGGATACAGTTGGCCAAAGTAGGATGGTGGCGGAAAACGCGGAGAGCACGTCGCCGCTCACGTATGGCATCACGGCATGCCTCGTTCCACAAAGGAACTGTGGGGCGCCGGGGCAATTCGGAGGTGCGTGGTATTGAATGTTCCGCAGCCGTAAGAATATCGTCGGTAATATGTGTGACCTCATCGTCGACGCTGGGAAAGTGACGGTCATCGAATGTCGCTAGAGACGAAAAAAGTGTCCAATCAGCTTGGGCAAACTTCCATCGTCGCGGGCGCATGTATGGAAGTTGAGGCTGCAGTCTAAGGACACATGGAAAGTGGTCACTCGAGTGTGTATCATCAAGGGCGAACCATTCGAAGCGCCGAGCTAGCGGAACAGTACCGACCGCAAGGTCCAAATGAGATAAATTTCTCGTGGAGGCAGATAAAAATGTAGGGATCCCAGTGTTGAGGCAAACTAGATCCGCTTGGTGGAAGACGTCTAGCAATAGTGAGCCACGTGGACAAGGATGTGGAGATCCCCAAAGCGGGTGGTGGGCATTGACGTCCCCAACCAGCAAATAGGGGGGTGGAAGCTGACCAAGAAGATGAAGGATATCAGCTCGTGCCATTGGTGTGGACGATGGAATGTATACAGTACAAAGAGAGAACGTGTATCCGGAAAGGGAAAGACGGACGGCGACAGCTTGGAAGGAAGTGTTTAAGAGGATTGGGTGATAATGGAGAGTATCATGGAGAAGAATCATGAGTCCTCCATGGGCTGGAGTGCCGTCAACAGAGGGGAGATCATATCGGACTGACTGAAAATGAGGGAGAACAAAGCGGTCATGGGGACGCAGCTTTGTTTCCTGAAGACAGAAGATGACCGGCGAGTCGGATCGTAAGAGGATCGACAATTCATCCCTATTGGCTCGAATGCCGCGGATATTCCAGTGGAGAATGGACATGGGGTGAACAGAAAGTGGAGGAATGTGACCAAAGTTGCTGTCAACTCAAAGAGCTAGCGACCGACAGCATGGAATGGCATTCAGCCGAAGGCAGAAGATCCTGATCCATAGGTTGGTCAGGAGCAGCTCCTGCCACCAGCGATCGGCTGGTTGACCGGCCACCAGCAATGCGCCTTGGCGACACAGAAGACGGCCGAGGGCGATTTCCGCCAGGTGGTGCTGTAGATGGGACACGCCTTAGCGGAGAAGGAGAGGAACTGGGTTTCTTTGTAGCCTTCTTAGAAGTATGGTGTTTAGATGAAGGAGGAACCGATGGTTGGGAAGTTGCGGTACGTAAAAACTCTTCACGAGTATGCTCTTTTTTGGAAGGCTTGGTGTCTGACTTTTGGGCTCGAGATTTAGCAGAACCCGATGAAGGGTGAGCCATAGAGTGGGCAGGCGAAAGTGGTGAGGCTGAACGGGCGATCTTTGCGCTGGCCGATCTGACGACCGTGGCACTAAAGGTGAGGTCGCAAGTCTGCGTGGCCGCCTCCTTTGTTGGCCGAGGAGAAGCAGGGACAGTGCTGTATTTTCCTGTCTGAGGCACGGTGGGCTGGCGACTGGCAATTAATTTTCGAGCAGCAAAGGTCGACACCTTTTCCTTCACTCTTACTTCCTGGATGAGCTTTCCGTTCTTAAAAACGGGGCAATCGCGAGAGGAAGCAGCGTGGTCACCCATACAGTTGATGCAGCGAGGGGATGGAGGTGGACAAGCACCCTCATGGGCATCCTTGCCACACGTAACACATTTGGCCGGATTGGAACAGGACTGGCTGGTGTGATTGAACCGCTGACACCGATAGCAACGCGTAGGGTTTGAGACATAAGGGCGAACGGAAATTATCTCACAACCTGCTTTGATTTTCGATGGGAGTTGAACTTTGTCAAATGTCAAGAAGACAGTGCGGGTTGGAATGATGTTCGTGTCAACCCTTTTCATAACTCTATGAACAGCCGTTACGCCCTGGTCAGACACGTAGTGCTGAATTTCTTCGTCAGACAATCCATCGAGGGAGCGTGTATAAACGACTCTACGCGAGGAATTTAAGGTACGGTGCGGTTCCACCCGGACAGGGAAGGTGTGGAGCAGAGAAGTACGCAGCAATTTTTGTGCCTGGAGGGCACTGACTGTTTCTAACAACAGGGTGCCATTCCATAATCTGGAACAAGACTTTACAGGACCTGCAATTGCGTCGACCCCTTTCTGAATAATGAAAGGGTTGACCGTGGAGAAGTCGTGACCCTCGTCAGACCGAGAAACAACAAGGAACTGTGGCAACGATGGAAGAACTGTCTGTGGCTGAGACTCAGTGAACTTACGTTTGTGAGCAGACATAGTGGAAGGTGAGGAAACCATTGCGGAAGAATCCCCCATGATTACCAGCGTCTCCGATGGCGCGCTCCTCCCTTGTGGGGGCCCTCACTGAGGGCACTCCCGCCTTAGGTGATTGTTCACACCTCAGGTCACACCGCCCGACAAACGGACAGAGGGACCAATCGGCACTTTCGGAAGGTATCAGCCCAGGTAATCACCCCTACCTGGGCCTGGCCGTTACGAGGGGGTACGTACGTGTACTACCTGTCTATCCAGGGCGGGGAATTAAGCGTTACCCCGTCACCGGCTACGCATGGAAGTGCGTGGGTCGGCCTTCAGACACGCACAGGGAGGAAAAAAGAGAAAGGGAAAGGAAAGAAGAGGGGTCTCAAAAACGCCGCAACGGAGAAAAGTGCAGAGAGAAGCGGGAAGGAAAAGAGAAGGACAGAGGAAGGACGAAGACTTGCAAGTATAGAAAGCAAGGAATTTGTAACAGTTTAGAGCGTCCGTCTCCGGACGTAGGCACAAACCATACTCCCAGAGGGGGAGAAAGGGAAGGAAAGAGCCAGTGGTGAGGGGGGGCGAAGATGGGGGAGGGGGAAGGATGAGGAAAGGGAAGGTATGCAAACCCGGAAAGGAAGGAGGGCCACATTAGCTCGGGGTCCCGTGCTCGCTACGCACGTGTCCATAAAAGAGGTGTGAACCCCCTGGGGGGCCGTGGAGTGCTTGTTTTAAGTGGTTTTCATGCGAATTTTAACTTATTTTAGGACATGTTGTACGCTTTGGGACTAGCTGCTGTTGTGTACGTGCCCTGCAGCCGTAGAGTTAATGGTGTAATCATTTGTAACGGCCGCATTTGGTATGTTTATGTAATGTTGAAAGTTCTTTAAGGCAACTGGAAGTGATCTCTAAGTTTCCTGCTAATTTACTGGAAGACCAGTAATGTTAGAGTATTGCACCATAATAATTTGGGGGCGTGCTTATTATATATTCCAGTGTGGCTGTGATTTGACCTTGTCTTCATTGCAATCTATTTGTGCTGCAGGCCATTTGTTAAGACTGCTCGTTCCCTGGCGTCGCCGCGGTTATGTGTTCTTGCCACGACCGCTCATTGTGGGGCCCGTCGGATTATATATAAATATATAGCGGCTGCTATGTGACCCCGTGCACAAGTCGTGGGGAGTGAACGCTCGTATTGCCTGCTGGCCGTAGCGTTATTGCTTCCAAACACGGCTATGGGCCTTAACGCTGTTCTCTAAAGTTAAGTGCAATTTGGGAATCATTCTGAGTCATTATGTCTGTTAATTAAGTGAGGCAACCTTGTTAATACTGGCGTTTCTGTAAGTCATTTTATTGCTTATTACTAGCCCTTCTTATTTAACACTTCTGTTAATCATTTGTGTACCTTTAATGAACGTGCAACTTGTTATTATTACTGTGTGCAAATTTTGCGACCTTGGTTGGCCCCCTTTGTATTTTTAGTATAAGCATGTTTCACTGTGGACCATTATGTGGGCAGTTCGGTTTTATTAAGCTTTAAGAACTCTTTGTTCTTTATGAAGTTGTGGCATTATGTGGCTGTGTAACTTTGGTTGGAAGTGTATAGTGTTATTAGTCTCTTGAGATATGGTTAAACAAGAACGATTGTTTGTGACTGATTATTCACCGTGCCTACTATCAATGATTTTGGTTGTGGACGCAAAATAATTTGATTCTTATTCGTGTTTATGAAATTCAATCAATGTGAAGATTTGTATATCGCATCAGTAAGAGGGCAAATGTCCGAATTGAAGTTTATAATAAAGTCTTTTTTGAGTCAAATCAAAACTGCAAAACAATGACAAGCTTGTCCATCACCAGTGATCCCGGGCTTCCTATTTCCTTTAAATAACTGTGGTGAGATTGTAATTTTGATTTTCTAAAGAATTGGGTAGTACCATGGTTCAGCTGCTATTCCTCCACATTTAGATACCTTGCTGAAACTGTTCCCAGAGTGGTTCAAGCTACCACTAGAGTGAAAGGTGGACACATCCCATATTAATGTCCACAAATAGGGGGCTGGATACTTTTGATCAGGTAGTGTTTTATTCTTATAAGTCTCTAAATAGTTATCAGGCATTGCTTTTTATAAACAAAACATATCATTTTACAAACATAACTGTACACAATCATAAATTCCGAATAATTCATAGACATGAAGTGGTAGGGTATGGCTTAGTAGCTGAGTGTTTCGTCCTGAGCAGGAGCAAACGCCACACGCTTCTAGTAAATATTACACCCTTCATATATTTTGCCTCAATCTGAGGTGGATGAATTCCGTTTGTGTGTGTGTCTGTGTGAGTGTGTGTGAATTCCTAAGGGACCAAACTTATGCTAAGAACATCACACACACCCAAGCCCGAGGAAGGATTCGAACCTCCGGCGGGAAGGGCAGCGCAATCAGTACGTTGGCGCCTTTAACCGCTCGGCCACTCCGCGCGTCAACTCCGTTTGTCTGCAAGTCAAGTTCAGCAGCAAAGCTGTTGTAATTCTGTTTCTTCTTTACTGTTTTCTCATTATTAAATAGTTATTCTTAGCTTTGAGGGATGAAGTAGTGAAGGCAGCAGAGGATCAAGTAGGTAAAAAGACGAGGCCTAGTACAAATCCTTGGGTAACAGAAGAAATATTGAATTTAATTGATGAAAGGCGAATATATAAAAATGCAGTAAATGAAGCAGGCAAAAAGGAATACAAACGTCTCAAAAATGAAATCGACAGGAAGTGCAAAATGGCTAAGCAGGAATGGCTAGAGCACAAATGTAAGGATGTAGAGGCTTATCTCACTAGGGGTAAGATAGATACTGCCTACAGGAAAATTAAAGAGACCTTTGGAGATAAGAGAACCACTTGTATGAACATCAAGAGCTCAGATGGAAACCCAGTTCTAAGCAAAGAAGGGAAAGCAGAAAGGTGGAAGGAGTATATAGAGGGTCTATACAAGGGCGATGTACTTGAGGACAATATTATGGAAATGGAAGAGGATGTAGATGAAGATGAAATGGGAGATACGATACTGCGTGAAGAGTTTGACAGAGCACTGAAAGACATGAGTCGAAACAAGGCCCCCGGAGTAGACAACATTACATTGGAACTACTGACGGCCTTGGGAGAGCCAGTCCTGACTAAACTCTACTATCTGGTGAGCAAGATGTATGAAACAGGCGAAATACCCTCAGACTTCAAGAAGAATATAATAATTCCAATCCCAAAGAAAGCAGGTGTTGACAGATGTGAAAATTACCGAACAATCAGTTTAATAAGCCACAGCTGCAAAATACTAACACGGATAATTTACAGACAAATGGAAAAACTAGTAGAAGCCGACCTCGGGGAAGATCAGTTTGGATTCCGTAGAAATACCGGAACACGTGAGGCAATACTGACCTTACGACTTATCTTAGAAGAAAGATTAAGGAAAGGCAAACCTACGTTTCTAGCATTTGTAGACTTAGAGAAAGCTTTTGACAATGTTGACTGGAATACTCTCTTTCAAATTCTAAAGGTGGCAGGGGTAAAATACAGGGAGCGAAAGGCTATTTACAATTTGTACAGAAACCAGATGGCAGTTATAAGAGTCGAGGGACATGAAAGGGAAGCAGTGGTTAAGAAGGGAGTAAGACAGGGTTGTAGCCTCTCCCCGGTGTTATTCAATCTGTATATTGAGCAAGCAGTAAAGGAAACAAAAGAAAAATTCGGAGTAGGTATTAAAATCCATGGAGAAGAAATAAAAACGTTGAGGTTCGCCGATGACATTGTAATTCTGTCAGAGAGAGCAAAGGACTTGGAAGAGCAGTTGAACGGAATGGATGGTGTCTTGAAGGGAGGGTATAAGATGAACATCAACAAAAGCAAAACGAGGATAATGGAATGTAGTCGAATTAAGTCGGGTGATGTTGAGGGTATTAGATTAGGAAACGAGACACTTAAAGTAGTAAAGGAGTTTTGCTATTTGGGGAGCAAAATAACTGATGATGGTCGAAGTAGAGAGGATATAAAATGTAGACTGGCAATGGCAAGGAAAGCGTTTTTGAAGAAGAGAAATTTGTTAACATCGAGTATAGATTTAAGTGTCAGGAAGTCATTTCTGAAAGTATTTGTATGGAGTGTAGCCATGTATGGAAGTGAAACATGGACGGTAAATACACTCCTGGAAATTGAAATAAGAACACCGTGAATTCATTGTCCCAGGAAGGGGAAACTTTATTGACACATTCCTGGGGTCAGATACATCACATGATCACACTGACAGAACCACAGGCACATAGACACAGGCAACAGAGCATGCACAATGTCGGCACTAGTACAGTGTATATCCACCTTTCGCAGCAATGCAGGCTGCTATTCTCCCATGGAGACGATCGTACAGATGCTGGATGTAGTCCTGTGGAACGGTTTGCCATGCCATTTCCACCTGGCGCCTCAGTTGGACCAGCGTTCGTGCTGGACGTGCAGACCGCGTGAGACGGCGCTTCATCCAGTCCCAAACATGCTCAATGGGGGACAGATCCGGAGATCTTGCTGGCCAGGGTAGTTGACTTACACCTTCTAGAGCACGTTGGGTGGCACGGGATACATGCGGACGTGCATTGTCCTGTTGGAACAGCAAGTTCCCTTGCCGGTCTAGGAATGGTAGAACGATGGGTTCGATGACGGTTTAGATGTACCGTGCACTATTCAGTGTCCCCTCGACGATCACCAGTGGTGTACGGCCAGTGTATGAGATCGCTCCCCACACCATGATGCCGGGTGTTGGCCCTGTGCGCCACTGGAGGCGGGCTGCACGATGTTGGGGCGTGAGCGGAAGACGGCCTAACGGTGTGCGGGACCGTAGCCCAGCTTCATGGAGACGGTTGCGAATGGTCCTCGCCGATACCCCAGGAGCAACAGTGTCCCTAATTTGCTGGGAAGTGGCGGTGCGGTCCCCTACGGCACTGCGTAGGATCCTACGGTCTTGGCGTGCATCCGTGCGTCGCTGCGGTCCGGTCCCAGGTCGACGGGCACGTGCACCTTCCGCTGACCACTGGCGACAACATCGATGTACTGTGGAGACCTCACGCCCCACGTGTTGAGCAATTCGGCGGTACGTCCACCCGGCCTCCCGCATGCCCACTATACGCCCTCGCTCAAAGTCCGTCAACTGCACATACGGTTCACGTCCACGCTGTCGCGGCATGCTACCAGTGTTAAAGACTGCGATGGAGCCCCGTATGCCACGGCAAACTGGCTGACACTGACGGCGGCGGTGCACAAATGCTGCGCAGCTAGCGCCATTCGACGGTCAACACCGCGGTTCTTGGTGTGTCCGCTGTGCCGTGCGTGTGATCATTGCTTGTACAGCCCTCTCGCAGTGTCCGGAGCAAGTATGGTGGGTCTGACACACCGGCGTCAATGTGTTCTTTTTTCCATTTCCAGGAGTGTAGTTTGGACAAGAAGAGAATAGAAGCTTTCGAAATGTGGTGCTACAGAAGAATGCTGAAGATTAGATGGGTAGATCACATAACTAATGAGGAAGTATTGAATAGGATTGGGGAGAAGAGAAGTTTGTGGCACAACTTGACCAGAAGAAGGGATCGGTTGGTAGGACATGTTCTGAGGCATCAAGGGATCACCAATTTAGTATTGGAGGGCAGCGTGGAGGGTAAAAATCGTAGGGGGAGACCAAGAGATGAGTACACTAAGCAGATTCAGAAGGATGTAGGTTGCAGTAGGTACTGGAAGATGAAGAAACTTGCACAGGATAGAGTAGCATGGAGAGCTGCATCAAACCAGTCTCAGGACTGAAGACCATAACAACAACAACAACATGTTAAACATAAGGGAAAGAAACGGTTGAGCCCAAGTAAAGCAGCAACTCCCTGTACATAGGCCGGCGCGCAGCCACAAAAGGAGATGGCGTGCATCTGGTGGTGCGGTGTACTACGAAATACTCCTCCGAGGTGTAAGCATCACTGCTGCCATGTATTGTGAACAACTGAGACGTCTTGCAGGCGCAGTCGAAGAACAACGACCAAGAAAACTGCTTGAAGTGATGCTACTCCACGATAATGCCCTCCCGCATTCTGTTAGACTGCCGAAAAACACGATACGGGACTTGGATTGCGATGTCACTCCGCACCCACCTTATTCACCTGACTAGCTGGGGTACCTTGCTTCGCTCATGGAGTTAATGTAAGATTGTGTGGTAGTAGGAGTAAAAGGATAAACTTTAAAATATAAAAGGTAAAACTTTTTTATTGAAAAATATTCCAACTATATACAACACTTGTTACTAAACAACATTTTTTTTATTTTGTTATCCATTTTCGAATTTTCTACTCGAGAGCAAGTCTTTGAGGTTAATGCCGCAATATTTTAAAGCTCGTTGTTGCACTTTGTTAACTGTAAAACCGTAGGCTAATTTGATTGGACATTGCAGTCTTTTAAACTGGAATGGCAGTTCTGTAGAGATCAGTGGTATTCCGGAGATAAATAGTGTGTGTAATTTGTACTTTCCAGTCATAAGTTGATGTTATTCGATATCTGTTTGACGATTATCCTTGGTCCATTACATAGTTTTGGTGATTTGAGATTTCTGAGTAGTATGATCGGAATCCAATTTTGTATCGAAGGCAGCGTAATGGCATTCCTGATACTTGCAAAGAGTTTATAAATTCTGCAGGGACGTTCACATTTTCTTCAGCGTTTACTGATTTGTATATCCTCTCTTCACCGGGAATTTTCTTTTGAATACTAAAGTTGATATATCCGACAATGTTATTTTTAGTTGCCAAAATTGCCCTTTCAAATAGCCAGTCAGGATTGGTATAGTTGTGGATTATGTCTGGATAAATTTGGTCGATGAGACGGTTTACAGCCGTGACAATATTGTAGAAATCACTGTTGTGTTTAATGAGGCCGGTTTTCGGGTCAGTAGGATATGTGCCTTCACCTATTTGTAAAAGCTTTTGAGAAAAATGTGCAGTTGTTTACTTTTACGACAGTTCAACTCTCGCTTTTTTTGTTAGTAGCAGTATTTGCTTGTGTGGCCAGAGATATAATTTTTTTAAGCATGCATTGATCTCGTATGCTGGTGTTGATTTAGGAACAACTCGAAGTTTTGTCGAAAATCTGCTGTGAGTATGAGTAGCGTTCCTCACATCACTTGAGAGTATCCTCGCAAGTCTTGTAATATTCTCTCCATGCTTTCGAGTGATTTCCTTAGTGCCATTGTGCTTTCGTCCCAGAAGATAATTTTAGCGTGCTTTAAAAGTTCATTCGGTCCAGGTACTCTTGAGGTTTTACCAATCGGGCATCGTTCTTCGGCTATATTCAACGGTAATTTTAGGGAGGAATGGACAGTTCATCCTCCTTTCATAAGTGTGGCTGCAGTGCCGGAAGACGCCAGTGTATGTGGGATGTGTTCCGTAACACATATTTCCGCCAGTAATATATTTATTAGAAACGTTTTTCCCAATGCCGCCTGGTGCGTGCAAGTAAATAATTGCGCCAGTGTTGTCGTCGATCCGGCCCGTGATAACGTTGAAAATTTCCTTTTCATTGTCACTGAGGAGTGGTTTGTTGTGAACAATGCACTGAAGTAGTTCGTTGATTTAACTTTTTTCCTCTGCAATTTCGAAGTTTAGCACACTGATAGCGTCTTTTCGTAGTGTTTGCATCCCAAGTTGTACTAAGGTCTGGTTGTTTACTGCTGAACGCTTATCCTCTAGGCGAATGAGAGTTTATTTGAAGATGATGCCATTGAATTCGGTGGACAGTTCATGATGAGCTTGTCGGATTTGGTACATTATGTCATCACTCACTCTTTTTGAAGGGGTCCTATACCACTTTTGGATTCGATGAGTTACATGTTGTTTTCTGTTTCCGCCGTTTTGCATTAGAACTGGCAAGATCTCCTCCTCTTTTATGTCTGGGCATTGTCTAAAATATAAATCAAATCAACTATTTACTAAAATATGCACTAAGTAAACTTTACACACTTTTCACACTTTATTTTCGATTCACGTTCAGTGACTGTACCACTTTCACTACTCACGCTTATCTGTTTGTTTCTACTCACTCACTGCACTACTTCTTCGGCTCCACACTTCGCCACTCAGACTGGCATTCGAACACATGACGGGTCTTGCTTTATTTAGTCCTACCAATGGCTAGCCCCACCAGTGGTGAATTCCATAACATACCAAAAAGCTTCGAACAGCCACAATGTCCCAGAACATTCAACAACATTAGAGAGGGTTCTGGAATGTTTAACAATCTTCTGGGTTGTTCCGGGATGTTTCTCAACATTCTGTAACGTTCCCGAATATTCCAGACTATTCATGTACATTTCAGAATATCCCGAATCATTGTGAAAGATTTCGGAACATTCTGTAATGTTGTGGAAGGTTCTCGAATGTCTGGAATGTTCTCGAATACTCTATAATATTCTATAATGTTCTAGAAATTACTAGAGGGCAAAACTTCTGATCCCTTATATCTTCAAAAGCACGCACTTCTTGTAAAACGGCAACCTTCTTCATGGATGGGTGACAGAGGGCTACCACACCAAATAACTCCCGTGATCATACCGGGACTCGTTTCCGAGTTTTAGCGGTACACACATTGTACACTTTCTTTTATAATATGTATTGATTTTATGCTCTCAGATTTTCACCTTTTCCGTTGTTTATGGAAGAGCCTTCAAGGAACGTCTTTTCCGGATGAAAATGTGCTCCGAACATGGCTAGACGGGTTCTCTGCTTCAAAATCATGGGATTTATACAGTCGTGGAATCTAACAGCTACCTCAGCGTTGACAGACTGTTTTAAATAGTGACGGAGAATATATTATTGATGATTAAAGTCTGTTACGTGAATCAACAAAAACTTAGGGAAAAACGAACGTAATGCACCAACCCAATAGATAAATTTCGAAAACATTTCTGCGCTGACTACTTTTTCGTTTTAGCACAGATGTGAAGCAACAGATAGTTTAGAACATTGAGGGATGTGTGTTCCAAGTAGTAATGTCATAACATCACCAATGATATTCGATGTAAATAAGTTGACAAACAAAATAAGACAGGTCACGTTACGTACTTCGTTCGTTCGCATATTAGCGATTTTCTGTCCTATTCCTTTCCCAGAAATCAGTGAATGAGCACTGCCTATATGTCTCTGCTTGCGCCTTAATCTCTCTTGTCTTATTCTCATGATCCCTACATTAGATACACAGTATTGAGTCAGAAAAAAATTATATATATAGTCCCGCTTGGGGAACACATTTTCAACTGTCCCCGTTGACTTATATGAACGTCTGTATGCAGCTAATGTTATTCGTTTCATTGTAAAAAAATTATGACTATCGCCTTAATAGCATGTTGGCAAACTTGTGGAATACAGCTGCGATTCTGTGTGGCCTCGACTCAAGGATCGTTACGCAGTTTTTTGAGTTGTATGGCGCCAGATGTCTATCTACACGTCACACAGTTTCTGCAACTCACACCTCCCTGTAGCGTCCTAGATGCGTTTCATCGACTTAAGAACAGATGAATTCGGTGGCGAAGATGTAAACATTAGTTAAGGGACATGTTCCTCAAACCACTGTAGTACGGTTTTGTCCCTTCTGACGCGGACAGTTAACTTGAAAGATGATGATGATGTCGCCGTCGGAGAATACACCGAGCATGAAGAGTTCTAAGTGGTCAACAACAACGTTCACGTAGTCCACAATTGTCATTACGATCACAAGCCCCATGGAAGGCAGAGTGCTACCTCCGAACAACCAACGGCCTGCGTCTGTGGCGCGATGCACGTAACGAGCATCCTTTCGACAGCGCAATGGTGTTTCCGAACACAACCATCGACCAGGTGTAATTCGATTGAAGTTACGACAAAACTGATTTGTCCAACAGATAATGAAGGTTGCTACTTTTCTGTAAGAATAATGCTGTTGTTGTTGTGGTCTAGAGTCCAGAGACTGGTTTGATGCTGCTCTCCGTGCTACTCTATCCTGTGCAAGCTGCTTCATCTCCCAGTACGTATTGCAGCCTACGTCCTTCTGAATATGCTTAGTGTATTCATCTCTTGGTCTCCCTCTACGATTTTTACCCTCCATGCTGCCCTCCAATACTAAATTGGTGATCCCTTGATGCCTCAGAACATGTCCTACCAACCGATCCTTTCTTCTTGTCAAGTTATGCCACAAACTCCTCTTCTCCCCAATTCTATTCAATACCTCCCTATTAGTTATGTGATCTACCCATCTAATCTTCAGCATTCCTCTGTAGCACCACATTTCGAAAGCTTGTATTCTCTTCTCGTCCGAACTATTTATCGTCCATGTTTCAATTCCATACATGGTTACACTCCATACAAATACTCTCAGAAACGACTTCCTGACACTTAAATCTATACTCGATGTTAACAAATTTCTCTTCTTCAGAAACGCTTTCCTTGCCATTGCCAGTCTACATTTTATATCCTCTCTACTTCGACCATCATCAGTTATTTTGCTCCCCAAATAGCAAAACTCCTTTAGCACTTCAAGTGTCTCATTTCCTAATCTAATTCCCTCAGCATCACCTTCGTTAACTCGACTACATTCCATTATCCTCGTTTTGCTTTTGTTGATGTTCATCTTGTCTCCTCCTTTCAAGACACTGTCCATTCCGTTCAACTGCTCTTCCATGTCCTTTGCTGTCTCTGACAGAATTACAATGTCATCGGCGAACCTTAAAGTTTTTATTTCTTCTCCATGGATTTTAAAACCTACTCCAATTTTTTCTTTTGTTTCCTTTATTCATTGCTCAGTATACAGATTGAATAACATCGGGGAGAGGCTACAACCCTCTCTCACTCCCTTCCCAACCACTGCTTCCCTTTCATGTCCCTCGACTCTTATAACTGCCATCTGGTTTCCATACAAATTGTGAATAGCCTTTCGCTCCCTGTAAGTATACGTAGCTTTAATTCTGAGTAATGCATTTTAGCTACTACTGAGAGTATAGTAAAACTGTGCAATCGTGTTAATTATTCTTTTATTAATAGTGGGTCAACTGTCCATCGTACAACTTTCTGTGGCATCTTAACTCACTCAGAGCAAAAGAACGCACCTCACTATGGAATTAGATTTTAGCCAACATTAGAGATGTAAAATTCATATTACCGAACTGAGAGAAATTCCGAGTTTAACGAGTGGAAATTAGTAAGGATGGTATATAAAGATCGACAAGAGGTTCCAGTGTGCACACTGTGAACAGTCTGTGTGGCAACTGAACTACATGATTCGGTTTGAACATAGAGTAGGTCGTCCAGCTGAACCCAACAAGGACTATTTGCTCACTTTTCAGATGTAGTTCTATAGTCAAAGACTTGTGACTAACAGGAAATGACGCACTTGGCCGTGTCATGCGTGCTCCGCTTTCGTGAGGACAGGGAAGGTGATGCCGTCGCTTTATTAAATGACATGTGCGTATCAAAGAAACACGAGTGTCTGCTAGTGACAGCCAGAAAATTCCGTGTGACGAGAGGCGTGCGTTCCGAGAATAACCATTGTAAAACGAGCGAGATTATTTTCATGAGGTCGTGGTAAGAGCACGCAATGTGCAGACGTATAAAAGGTCTACTTCTGCTGTAATCCGGCTCACATCTAACAGCATGAGGGCCACAGTAGCAGCTCTTGTCTTGTGCCTTGCGGTGAGTAACTTTGTCCGAATGGTTTCGTATAAGCAAAAACTAAAATAATCGTAATAGTTGTATGTTCCAAGAACGCCCGTAAAGGAGTCCTGCCATTAGCTCACGTTAGTTTGATACAGCCGAATGTGGTCTCTTAACTCTGGAAAATTATGTGAAGTCAGACGACATGCAGGGTGATTTTGCTAAATGGACATAAACTGCAAGAAATTATTTCTGTGAGGATACGGAGGAAAAATTGCATCTGGACATATGGCTGGAAAATTACATCAAGGGATGTAGAACCACTTGAAGGTGGAGATAAAAGATCTCTGACAGTGTCGGTTTCAGCGACTGAAAGCACACACAGACCACACCAGGAAAAATGGCATATTCTGTCTTCTGTACTAGTGTTTGTGTGGTACGGTGCCAGCGAACCATCAGCATCGGTTCAGCCCCAACCTGTGGGCGGAGGTTATTGGCGACTGCCTCATGCGACGGGGCAGCCTTCCATGTCTCACAGGCGAGGCAAATCTGCTCTTTCTGCGGGCGCTCCCGCCTCCTCTGGTAAAAGAAGCGAGTTTGTTGGTAGGAAGGATAACGTAGCTCTTACAAGATGGTGCTCCAGTTAACTTCAACATTTACAAGCAGTGGTATCGCGTCAACGTCCACCCCTACCACACATTGAGGTTCAACAGGTACTGATGGTTCGCTGCCATCAAACCACAAAAGTACTTGCACAGACAGGACATATCCACTTGCCTGATGTGTTCTTATGTGTGCTTTTCATCATTGAAACCTACACTGAGAAACACATTTTATCTGCACCTTCATGTGGGTCTGGCACCTTCCTTGGGACGTATCTCCGTCTCTGTTCCCGACAGGACATTTTTGCTCCTTATATTTTCAGACATAGTTTCCTGTAGATTCCAGCCATTTAACATAATCACCATGTAGCATGGCACTGTGAAATCTCATCAAAGTATTTCTCTAGAGTTCAGTTCTCTCCAGCTCCTAGTGCATTCTTCAGTAATCGATTTCTGATCGGATCAGAAAATATTGTTGAAACAATAAAAATTGTTTAATTTCGCCTTTAGGGCCTTGACATGTTCCGGTTCGCTATTGGTCCGTCCATCTATTCCATGTATTTCTAGACTGACTATCAAACTGTTTTGGCCTTGCTTTATTCAGGCGTTCTTGTATGCACCGAAACTGGTTGTTTGCGTTTTTTATTCTTTTGTCAATGATGCTTTGAACTTTTAGCTATTCACTTATGACTTCGCATAGTTTGGAGTCAAGCAGTGAATAATCTGCTACGACCACAGAAAAATTAATGCAGTTGGCTATATTTGTTTCAATTCGGTAGATATTTTTCCTCCCGTAAAGAAATGTAGGTACATCAATAATTCGCTAGCTTACGTAGAGTTTCTTCCAATTTATAGCCCAATGTCGTTGAGTTAAACGTCTAAATGTCTTAAGCATGATATAGGAATCCTGTCAGCTACTATATGTTATGTGGAAGCCCAAATACGAAAATTTCGAGACTTCTCAATAACAACTTTTCCTGTGATTAGGATTCCACCATTGAACAGTATTGTTTAGATTTGCTTCATAAATATTTTCACCATATATTCTTTGGCGAAGTGGTGCGTCATGATATTCATCTTTCGAGCTATATATAATTTTCAGTCTAATTTTTATTCTAACCGTTAATGACATCTGCTTCAATGAGACTAAAGAGCTGTTACTGTCCTTTGACCAGGATATGAGGTGTCTTCCTTTTCTTTTATGTACGTAGCGTTCTTATGCGGGGGCTGATCAATAAAGAGTAAGACTGCTTTTTATAGATGTTTATTCTCCATTTCAGTGTTCACATGATCTTGGTCAAAGAATTAAGAATTTCCCTATTACTTGAACGCACTTTTTGTAGCGTTTGTGCCAGTTCTCGAAAACATGGTGCAGACTATTCCCTGTCATTACTTGAGAATCTCCTCGCTTTTATTGAACACTATTTCAGAGTTCTCAGATCGAATTCGCTAAAGCTTTGTCTTTAGTTATGGGAATAAAAAAATTCTTAGAGTGCAATATCGGGGCTATAAGTCGGATGCCGTACCCAGGTAATGTTGAAGTCATACAATGAAGGCTTTCACGACCGGATGGTACTGTTATTGATAATTCTTCCGGGTTATATGGCCGTGGTCCGTGGAATTCTTCTATTCCTGACGTTTCGTCCAATACTACGTTGGACATCCTCAGAGGTATGGCTGGTCCTGCTGTCGGCAGGACTCAGCAGGATCAGCCATACCTCTGAGGATGTCCAACGTAGTATTGGACGAAATTTTAGGAATACAAGAATTCCATGGACCACGGCCATATAACACGGAAGAATTATCAACAACAATGCTGAAGTCGTTACCCAGTTCGTTCCATTGCAATACGCTTCCTCAGGTTAGCCAATATTGACGTGTAGTATACTGCCGTAACAGCATTGTGGGAAACTGCATGCTGGTAAATCATTCTGTTGATCGCCATTACTTTCCCTGCGGACAGAACAACTTTCGCCTTTTTTTGGTGTTGGAGAACCTGTGCTGGCTCGCTTCCCCTGAGGATCATAATGATGCAGCCATGACTCATCACCGCTGGTAATCGATTCTGGAAAGGCACCCCTCTATCACTAAAGAGACGCAGCACATCACGGCTTGTCTCCACTCGCACACCCTTTTCTTCGGGAATAAAAAGACGTGGCCTTGACGACGGGCAGTAACACGCGATATATGAAGACAATCATGCATAATCGTAAAGACACTGCCATATGAAATTCTCAACAGTTCACTGAAGTTAAGTAATGTCCTCACGAACGGTCACAGCAGCTATGTTGACTTCAGTCACCGCAGAAGCCGAAACACTAGGCCCGCCTTGCTTAACACAGACAAATCGGCCTTCTTTGAGGTCCTTGAATCACCTACATACTGTTGCACTAGGTTGTGCATATTCACCGTACGTTTGCTACAGCTTTTCGTAAGTCTATGTGGCTGTATAGTTTAAACGAACATAGAATTTTATTCCACCGTAATGATCATCTCACGTCTCTCCATTGTTTGATAAGCGAAATGCAAAGCAACTGGAACACTATAAGAGAGTGCTATCGCCTGTGGATATTATGCATAAAAACACTCTTTTCAAATATACGTGGTACAGATAGGCAACTAATATGGAAGCTACGGGAAAGAATGACTCTCAGTCTTTGCTAATCAGCCATCGTACTAAACAAACACACGTGCAGTTATAAAGAATATATTATCACATGAACAGCAGTACCTTAATCTACACTCATCCTCATAAATTAAGGATAATTGCAGAATGTGGTGCCACACAACCTGGCACTACACAAAACTGGCACTAATAGCATAGGCACGTAGGGAACACACACGACACAGCTCTGTAAGTCCACGGTATTGGTGATAAGCTGAGAAAACCGTCCCGAAACACATGTGCTACAAAACGCCACTGTTTTCTGCGCATGTACCCAAACATCAATATGGGATATGATCACCATGCACACGTATACAGGCCGCACAACGGGTTGGCATACTCTGGATCAGGTGGTCGAGCAGCTACTGGGGCATTGCCTCCCATTCTTGCACCAGTGCCTGTCGGAGCTCCTGAAGTGTCGTAGGGATTTGAAGAAGTGCAGCGATACGTCGACCGAGAGCATCCCAGACGCGCTCGATGTGGTTTAGTTCTGGAGAACAGGCAGGCCACTCCATTCGCCTGATGTCTTCTGTTTCAAGGTACTCCTCCACGATGGGAGCTCGGTGGGGCCTTGGGTTATCATCTATCAGGAGGCAGGTGGGACCCACTGCACCCCTAAAAAGGCGGACATACTGGTGCAAAATGATGTCCCGATACACCTGACCCGTTACAGTTCGTCTGTCAAAGTCATGCATGGGTGTACGCGCACAAATCATAAGGACATTAAGGAGTTGGTATCTGGTTCCTGGTTCACGCCAGATGAAAACCCAGCGAGATACACTGTTCAGACAACACCTGGACTTGTCCTTGAACATAACCTGGGACCACTGATCCGATGACCATATACTGTTTTCTTGACAACAGGCTTTATGGGCTCTCCTGTTGGCAGGGTCAGTGGAATGCACCTTGCAGGTCTCCGTGTGATTAAACAATCTCTGTTCAGTCGTCTGTAGACTGTGTGTCTCGAGACAACTGTCCCAGTGGCTGCAGTAAGGTCCCGAGCAAGGCTACCTGCAGTACTCCGTGGCCGTCTGCGGGCACTGATGGTGAGATATCGGTCTTCTTGTGGTGTTGTACACTGTTAACGTCGCGTTCTGTAGCGCCTGGACACATTTCCTGTCTGCTGGAATCGTTGCCATAATCTTGAGATCACACTTTGTGGCACACAAATGGCCCGTCTTTCGACCTGCTGTGTTTGACCAGTCTCCAGTCGCCCTAGTATTCTACCCCCTCATAACGTCATCAATATGTATTCATTGAGCCACTTTCAACACACAGTCAGCATTAGCACGTCTGAAACGTCTGTACACTTACTCGCTGAACCGTACTCTGACATGCACCAACACACCTCTGCGTAAGTGGACCGCTGCCAGCGCCACCGTGCGACGACCGAGGTCAAATGCACCGCATGGTCATACCCCGAGGTGATTTAAATCCGCAAACCGCCCACCAGAGCGTTGTTTCACCATGTATCAGCATTATTCTTAATTTATGAGCATGAGTGTATCTTACAACGTAATGTCCATTAGTATCATAAGGACCAACCACCTACCCAAATGTTTTTTAAAGCGCACGATCTTGGCTTTATTACTGTAGTGCCCAGGGAAATTCAAATCATTAACTAGTCGATTGTTTTCGTGCATTTCAGTCAGCATTTTTGGTCCAGTGGCAAATGAATTTACAATAACTGAAGTATAATGTAAGAGTTCCACAAAGGACAATTCTTAGAAACTCATATGATAAAAAATAAAATCTAAAAGGGTCTGTTTTCATACATCAACGTCCAAGTCTTCAGTGCTGCCACATAGTCACTAACTTCACAGTTCATCATGGACATCAGTAGGTCACGTTTAAATGCTCCATTTTCTCGCTGAGCAATCTTAGTGCTTTATCCATACATTTACAATCCGTATATGAATTTCGAACTTTTTTGCGTCTCCTACATACAGGAAACGAATCACTACACATTTTTCCTCCACCTCTAGATTTTAATTAACTGAAGAATTTTAAATATCAACAAACAAAAGCAGACTCTGACAAATACTCCCGTTATAACGTCTATCGGCAGCTAATCAACGCATATACTCCGCACACTTGCGCATATTGCCAAACATAAGGCTCGGTGGTGTAGATATCACTACTTCATTCTCTTAACTCGTTTTTGCTTTATCTTTTCTTCCTTTAAATATTTTTTCCTTAACAAACAGTGAAGCTGAGCAGTACAAAATTTCAGTACCAACAGAGAGGCTGAAGAAATTATCTGCGATCTTAGGTAGTCTGGATGACATAACGAGCGAAATGTTATCCACATCTTTACAGAAAGCACGTTTCACTTGTAAGAATCTAAGGTCATGAAGAGAAAGCAGTTAATGAGAACTGAGTGAGACATGGCTGTACACTATGCCCGAGGTTTGCATCTGTACATTGAGAAAGCTGCCAAGGAAAATTGTAGGGGAGGTCAAGGTTCAAATGTATTTAGCTTTCATGATGCTATTTTTTCTTCGTCCAGTGTCAACTTTTTCACATTAGAGCAGCACCCTCAGTTACACGCTGGATATATTCATACCGGCATTGCTCTACAGTGTTTACACTGTACAGCTCCATCTACAACCAAGGAAATTATGTATTATCATCCTGTCCCTTCTTGTTGTCAGTGTTTTTCACATATTCCTTTCCTCAACGGTTCGGTAGAGAGCCTCCTCATTCCTTACCTTATCAGTCCACCTAAATTTCAACATTCTTCTATAGCACTTTGAAATGTCACCTTTTAAGGTGCGGCTTAACCAGATAAAGCACTTGAAAGGTCTGGGCCAAGGTTTTAAGTACATGTCATTCACCATTTGACAAATTTACTACCATTAATAAAACGCTATATATACCAAGAGACGTAATTTATGAGATCAGCGACAATTCCCTTGAAAAGTAATTAAAACGCAAACAGTGTTATACAATAAAACAGCGCCTTTTATCAAATTATAGCTCTTCACAGGCAAGCCCATAAATTGGAGACCTCTAATGTCAAAGTACGACCTAATGTTATCGTTTAAACCATAGACTTGGGAGAATGATAACGGTCTCAATTAAGTTGTCTACAATTTTCCATTGCCTTTGACAAGAACGTTCCAAACATTCCCCACTGGGCTGACTCAACATTTAAACAACCATGAAACCGGCGCAAGACCGGTCACAGTTAACAAAGCGCGGCCAGAATATTCGGCAGAGATAAATCCTTTGAGTACGACGCTTAAGGCACGCAATGTAGATTACATGCCTTTCTTCTTACAAGATATGAGAAGTAACATGAAACTCAAACAGAATCCAACAGGGCGATGACTTGAGAAAATAAGAAATAACTAAAAATCACCTGTTTACATCTGTCCACCACGCTGATGAAATATAGTCAACTTTGGCCAAACCAAGCACAAAGTTGGCAAAGCCAGTGCCGTTACAGCCCCCGAAATTAAATTGTAGGGGGAGGGGGGAGGCTGCCACATTAAATAGACTAGTAACACAAAAGAATGAGTAGTCTACAACAGGAATAGCTTCCCATAGTAATTAAAAAAATCTTGCCCAAGTTTAAAAACGCATTACACTGTTAAAACAAGGGGTACCAAACTGGCATAGAATAACTGTCCGTTTAGGCACTTAGAATGAGAAAACAGCAGTTACGTAAAAGAGTTACTAGATTACAATTACATAAGTTCGCGAGTGGCGACTTCCACTGACTGCTTGGCTCTTTAGAATGAGGAAAACAATAGTTACATGGAACAGTTAATAGATTACAGTTACATAATTTGGCGAGCAGCGACTTCCATGACGGAGATGGTACAGTCTGGCGTGGTTTTTGGAAGCACAGATGGGAAGACACTACAGTCCAAGAGTCTCATAATGCGGTATGCCACACTGTCTGTGACGCTGGAACAGACTAAAGGCGCTTCTAGGTCCAGGGAACCACTGCACGCTCAACACTGCCTCACTTCTTGTGCTCAGTGCTCAGTAAGTAATCACTGTAGGAGACATGCACTGTGGTCACATCACAAAATATAGGTGAATAGAAAAATAATTCCAGAAGTACTGCCAAGCATGGACTAAGAACTTGAACAGCTAGAAATTTCCAACTCAGCACGGCTCCTCTCTTATTTACAAACGCGATGGGAGAAAGACAGGCAGGGCAGTGAGATTCTTACACCGCTGGAAGAAACAAGCTCACTTCTAAAATTTCGACCTGATCTTTTAGGCAAGAAGTGGGTTACTCATAACAAAAATTCACGGCAGGTGAACAAAAGAGGGCTTAATTCCGTGGCCACGAATCAGCTACCATATGCAACTAGATTACCGCTTGGCAAATTAATCAATTCCGGAAGACTTGAGTGATCTCTACACTGTGGAACTCGTAGTACATACATAAACTTCCGATTGCGTTAAGTCAGTATGACACACCACGAATTTGAGGCATGTGACTCCCTTGACGCCGAGAGAGTAGGACTTCACCGCGCAAGCACCACTTGTCCCAGTTCCCTACTCTTTGCGGCAACGCCTTCCCCGACCGCGACACCACGACCACGCCACCACCTAGATGAACAGCGCACTCTATACCGTGGCTGCGAACTCATTCGGATGCGGCGGGCAATTTGTTAAAGGAAATGGAGCTGACATGGCTCAATGACTCCCACAAAAAACAGGAAAGGGGGAAGGGACGCTTCCCATGTCTTCTATCTTCTTTTTTTTTTATCTAGTGCCAACTAATTCTCCTTGGCTTGGCTCACGTGAGCCTGCAGCGATTTACCTATGCGAGATAATGCAAAATATGATTAAATAAAGTGGTTCAAATGGCTCTGAGCACTATGGGACTTAACATCTGAGGTCATCAGTCCACTAGAACTTAGAACTACTTAAACCTAACTAACCTAAAAACACCACACATCCATGCCCGAGGCAGGATTCAAACTTGCGACCGTAGCAGTCGCGCGGTTCCGGACTGAAGCGCCTAGGACCGCTCGGCCACCGCGGTCGGCGAAAGATGATCACCGTGACTTAATATCCGCACGATATCACAGGGACTGAGGAATCGCTGAGCCAATTTACTAGAGTAACCCGTCTCTACTTTTAAGGTGATTTCGGGGTCCCACAGAAAAACTCGGCCTCCTACCTTACGTTTGCACTCCTTACATCCAAGACTGGAACGACACGTTGATTTCTGAAAGACTTGCTTAGATCTCTGCCTCCTTCGGTTCAAATGGCTCTAAGCACTATGGGACTTAACATCTGAGGTCATTAGTCCCCTAGACTTAGAACTACTTTGTCACAGAGTGATGTACTTCGGGCAAGTGAGAGACTGTTTGTTTACTCTTAGATGAGGATATTCACGAGTTGTTAGACGATAACGAATACGAAGAAGATGTTCTTAAATGCGAAGATTACATAGACACCGCGAAACTCACAATTTCTCGATTGTCTCACGAATTAGAGAAACAGCTTGCGAAATCGGTAGCAGACATAAAGATTCCCGACAATCCGCCGGTACAATCTGTAACAATGAGTATTCCTACAGCTTCCGTAAAACCTCCGCCGATCAAGATTGAGCCTTTTTCAGGCGATTTCGAGACAGGGGCACGATTCTGGGAGCAGTTTGAGCAGTCGATTGACAACGATCCGACGGTAACTACAATTAATAAACACATCTTTCTTCGCGGCTATCTCTCGGGAGAACCAAAGCATTTAGTGGACGGTACTGCGGTGACGGCCGAGACGTACGCAGAAACGAAGAGGATTCTCCGAGCGCGTTATGGCAACAAGGATCCAATAATTCAAGCCACGAATCAATTCAACTGTCCACCCCAGAGGAACTTACTTCAGCATTCATTGAATGCCAGCGACGTATTCAAGCTCTCAGGGCACTTGGGGAAGACGTTAACGGATACGGCCGAGTCCTCACGCCGAAAATTTTACGCGCTTTTCCGGATGACATATGACGCCGCTGGAGAATTCACGCCAAGCGTACGGGAGTATCCGAAGGGGACATTTTGCAACTGATGGAGTTTCTGAACGAGGAAGTCGACGAGGCGCTTACCATGCAGAAGATACGCGGTGAATTTTCCAGAACTTCTAGTAACCTATCCACAGCGTCCATCTTCCCGTACAGCCCTAATCTAAAAGATCGACTCCGAAGAATACCAGCGTAAAGGAACCATTCTGCGTCTTTTGCGAATCTTATGGTCATTGAGCTGTAGACTGTAAGAAGATCGTACGCATTAATGATTGAATAAACAAATTGAAACTAGCAAACAGATGCTTTCTTTGTCTTCAACGTGGGCACAAAGTGGTTCAAATGGCTCTGAGCACTATGGGACTTAACATCTATGGTCATCAGTCCCCTAGAACATAGAACTACTTAAACCTAACTAACCTAAGGACAGCACACAACACCCAGATATCACGAGGCAGAGAAAATCCCTGACCCCACCGGGAATCGAACCCGGGCACCCGGGCGTGGGAAGCGAGAACGCTACCGCACGACCACGAGGGCACAAAGTGTCACATTGCAAAAAGAAAGAAAAGGCTCGGTGTGTTAACTGTAAAAGACTGCATCATAAGTACATTTTTGAGGAACGAAAGGATATTAGGAGTACTGCGGGTCAGACATACGTTACTTCCATGGGAAAGGTATCTGTCGCTCCCCACGGATACACGTACCTTCAGACAGCTCAAGTATGCGTCTCAGGACCTACAGGATTGAGCAGGACGACGCGATGTCTACTGGAAGCAGGTAGTCAGTCCAGCTTCATAGCGAAATCGCTGATTGATTATCTGAAACTGCAAACGGTAGACCGACAAGAACTAACCGTTTGTTCCTTTCAATCAAACCCTACAAGCCCAAGCCACGCCGGCTTGTTCAGTTTAATATGAGGGGGCTTTGGCAGAATTCTTCAGTGCCACTTACTGCCTTCGAAAGTACTCACGTTATTTCTCACCAGCCTTCGGTTCCATAACATATAAAGAGTTTACCAGATGCCCGTAAGATTACTCTAGAAGATCCGAAAACCGATTGAACAGAAGATCTTCCCGTGGAGATTCTTGTAGGAGTCGATTTTTATTGGAAGATAGTGAAGCATCTCTGAAACCTTAGTGTTAGTTCCTTCTCTGTTTGGCTTGTAACAAGTCACAAGCCTGTGTGCATGCAACCGTGGTAAAGTTTGCTCAGACTGACCGATCTCCTCTGCACTCGAACAGTGATTTCAGACGCTTTTGGGACTTGGAAACTGTAGGGATTACTGCCGATCAGGATCTACCTGTGAACAACAACGATACGAGACTTCTTGAAGAGTTTAGAGCATCTTTCTCTATAAAGGATCATCGAGCAGTCGTTACGCTTCCCAAAAGACAACATATAGTGCTTTCGAGTAACAGACCGATCGCGGAAAAACGATTCAATCACCTCAGGGAAAGATTTCAACGTCAAGAGACCTTTAAGCAAATGCATTTCGATCTTATGCTAGACTACATTACGAAGGGGCAAGTAGAGGTCGCTCCCACCCCACTCTCAGGAAATGAGCTATTTTATCTCCCTCATCATGCAGTGAGGAAGGAGAAATACGGAACCACTAAGTGGAGAATAGTCTTTGACGCTTCATCTCACGAAAACAATGCTCCTTCTCTGAATGAGGTATTAGAAGTAGGACCGAACCTATTACCAGAGATTCTGAGAATTTTACTGCGTTTCAGACTATATTCTACGGCTATCGTCGCGGACATCACACAAGCTTTCCTTCAGTTAACCTTGAACGAAAAGACAAAGACTTGACTAGATTCTTCTGGTTCAAAATTAGCCAGGATCACACAGGAAATCTTCAAACGACGGACGAACTAATAGAATACCGTTTTAACAGACTCCCATTCGGCCTGACCTGCAGCCCAATTTTACTTTCTGCAACACTAAGAGAACTTGCCGACAAGTGTATGACAGCATTTCCCACCGTAGCGCCACCGATAAACAAGACTGCATACATGGACGACTTTCTGATCTCAGTAGAAGGTGATAATTTGGTGATAACTATATACTATGAACTTGTAAACCTAATGAAATTGATCAGTCTCCCATTATCAAAATGGGCTACCAACTGAACAACTCCACACTATCTGGAGGCAGAAGGGCGAGAACCCCACACCCACACTCAAGTTTTAGGGGTAGACTGGAACACAGCAGGTGACTACTTCTGTGTCGATCCTAGCGAAATCATCAGAAGGTCGTCAGAAGAGGCAGCCACCAAACGACTCCTTTTATAATGTACGGCTAAATTCTATGACCCACTCGGACTCTTTTCCCCTGTTTCTCTTGATGGGAAATTGCTATTCCAGGACACATGGTGCCGAGGAATTGGCTGGGATGAACTTATGCCCTGGGACTTAGGGGCACGATGGCGCACTTTGATATCTAGCTTACCTTCATTGTCACATATACGTGTCCCTAGATGGATAGCTACAGCTCATGGAAGAGACACTCAGAGGCACGTATTCTGTGACGCCTCGGAAAAGGCATATGGAGCAGCTTTGTACATTCGTACTGTCTTAGATGATGACGTCGTAATCCATTTAGCCTGTAGCAAGAACAGACTTGCTCCTATTAACAAGGTGGCATTGCCTCGACTCGAACTTTTAGCGGCAGTAGTTGGGACCAGACTATTGTGTTACTTTTGCCGCGCAACAGACTTTGAAATTGCCCATGCGATATTGTGGACGGATTTTACAATAACATTAAGTTGGATTCGCTGTGATCCTAACAGATGGAAGACCTTCGTTTGTAATCGTGTAACTGAGATACAAACACACATAACTCCCACGCAATGGAAACACTGCTCAGGACCAGACAATCCTGCTGTCCACCTCTCACGTGGACTCCTCGGCTACCAAATGAATTCTCTGGATATTTGGTGGCATGGGCCGCCTTGGTTTACACGCCCTCCCGAATGCTGGCCAAACGATACTCCAACGATGGTACGACTTCCTCCCGAAGAAAAGAGGAAGAAAACCCAGAGCCAAGTCTTGTCGATATCTACGCCAACCAGCCTTCTGGACTTATTTAAATTCAGGTCATACTGGAAACTCATTCGTATCACAGCATGGACTCTCCACTTCCTCCATAACATTCGCCAGAAGAATAAATCTTCAGGAGAACTTACAGCCACCGAATTATCAGCTGTCAAAATGTATTGGATTCGATTGGGCCAGAGAGATTCCTTTCCCAGGGAATTAAAAACACTTCAGAATAACTTACCACTGCCAAGAGAGTCAAAAATCGCACGATACAATCCTTTCGTAGAAGATGGACTGATACGTCTAGGACGTCGACTGCAGTGCACTAGCCTAAATAGGGGACAAAAACATCCTGTACTCCTTGACGGTTCCCACCACTTCACACAATTGGTTATTCGAGAGACACACATCCGTCTCCATCACTTTGGCGTTCATTCTGTTCTATCCAAACTGCGAACCGAATTTTGGATCCTTAGAGCTCGTCAGGCCATCAAAAGAATCCTACACTCATGCCTCGCATGCAAGATCTCGAAGAATCCACGAGGGCAACAGATCGAAGCACGGCTGCCACCTGAACGAGTTTCGCCTGCCAAACCATTTGCTGCGACCGGAAGAGACTTTGCTGGCCCGCTATTCATCAAAGAGGGGAAGGAAACGCACAAGTCATATATCACTCTTTTCACATGTGCTACCACACGAGCTGTACACCTCGAACTCTGTACAGACGTGTCAACGGACAAGTTTCTTATGGCACTTCAGCGATTCGCCGGAAGACGCGGACTACCCTACACGATATATACAGATAACGCGAAAACATTCCATGGCACGTTAATGGAACTAGCCCAACTTTGGAAGGCATTAACCACCGCCAAAAAAAAAAAAATTATCAGTTCCTCGCCCACCACGGTATTACTTGGAAATTCATTGTCTCCCGGGCGGCTTGGTGGAGAGGATGGTGGGAAAGAATGGTGGGCACTATAAAGCGTTGCCCTACGGCAGGTATTGGGACTCGCAGAGCTCACTGAGGAACAACTGAACACCACCTTGCTCAGTATTGAAGCCGTGGTGAACTCCAGGCCCATCACACTAGGAGATGATTGTGATGCACTCACACCTTCCCATTTTCTGGCGGGAGAAAAACTTACGACTATTCCGACGGGACCAGAGCCTTCAGCGAACACGAATTTAACAAAGGGATTCCGACTGAGATAGCAACTCTGTGACAGTTTTTGGAGCCGTTGGATTAAAGAAAACCTGATGGAGCTCCGGAACTACCATGAAGTTAAACGCCCATCGGGACGAGTCATCCCCTTTCGCCCTGGCGACATCGTGCTGATCCAAGAGGACCTTCGTCCGCGACATACGTGGAAGAAGGCCAGGATAGAAAAGGTACTACCAGGAAGAGACGGCAGGGTAAGGACGATAACACTCCGGACACCAGAAGGTCACATCATTAGTCGTCCTGTGCAGCTGGCCGTACCTTTGGAGGTCAACCAGGGTGGGGAGGATGTCACAGAGTGACGTACTTCGGGCAAGTGAGAGACTGTTTGTTTACTCTTAGGACAGTGTATCTTTGACATGTTGTATTCTGTGACTATGAAATAAAGTGCTGTTAGGCTGCTAATCGCTGCTCTACTGTGATTCACGACATACTTAAACCTAAGTAACCTAAGGACATCACACACATCAATGGCCGAGGCGGGATTCGAACCTGCGACCGTAGCAGCAGCGCGGTTCCGGAGTGACGTGCTAGAACCGTGCGGCCACAACGGCCGGCCCTTCGATTCCGGTGAATAATTTCCGCACTAACCTGTTGTGAAAGAAGGTCATTAGTAGACCATAAGTTAGCTGAAGGGTACTTCACCTGATAAGCAAATAGAACTGAGCTGTGGAGGACTTAGAAATTTATTTTAGGATGTACTGAACGCAAAACTGAGCAAGGGTATCGAAAGATCCGACTTCTTTTGAGAACTTCTATGAAAAGTAATCAGTGCTGCCTTCAAATTACGATTGACTTCCCCTACAAAAGAGGGTTTGGATAGTACAGGGTGGTGAGGATTTGTTTAATGGCATTCTCAAAACAAAACCTTTTAAACACTTTGGAAGTGAAAGCTGAAATATTGTCACTCACAAGAGGTCTAGGTAGTCCAAAGGTGGAAAAAATACGTAGAAGGTGGCAAATGGTCAAAGGAGCCATAACCCCACTGCTCGGAATCAACCAGCAGGGAGTCCTTTGTAATCAGTGAAACGTTTCGCCATCGGACAATCCTCCCAAGTCGACTGCAAAAGCCTCCTACGCAAGTGCCGGCCGCTTTGGCCGAGCGGTTCTAGGCGCTTCAGTCCAGGACCGCTCTGCTGCTACGGTCGCAAGTTCGAATCCTTCCTCGAGTATGGGTGTGTGTGATGTCCTTAGGTTAGTTAGGTTTAAGTAGTTCTTAATCTAGGGGACTGATGACCTCAGATGTTAAGTCCCATAGTGCTTGGAGCCACTTGAACCATTCTTACGCAAGTCAAAATTGGGCTTAGCACTCTGGCAAGTTTCATGTTCCCCACCAATATCTTTATATAGGTTAGGCCAAGTAACAGGTTCCTTAACCTTAGCAATGGTTTTATGAATACCCAAGTTGCCACCCTCCACTGTATAGTGAAAGTACCAGAATACGTGGCCGACAATTTCCATGGGCAAACAAATCTTAGGTTCGCTCTCGCTGTGGCAACTGTAACGAAGTAAGCCTTTGTTTACGCTACACCCAGAGATCTGTTGCTCATGTGATAACCTCCCTTTAATCCTAGCAATTCTAGGGTCAAGATCTTGCTTTCCCTTCAAATGAGTAGAGTTCAGAGACCCCCGTCAACACCCCTGTTGTTTAATCCTCAATGTGGTCAAGAACTTCGCCTTCTAACATGCGGCTTAAGGCATCCACCACTCTGTTGGGGCCCCTAATATGCCTGACCTTAAAACGAAAAGCGGAAACCCAAATCTCTCAGCGCACTATTCTCCCAGTTATGCAGGGGTTTGCCAGAAGCCAGCTTAGGGCCTGATTATTCGTTTATAGAATTAATTTCCTGAGCTCAAGATAAAACTTAAATTTTCAAGGGCAAAGAGAACTGCCAGTGTTTTCAATTCATAAACGAAATGTTTAGTTTCAGGAGGTAACAAGTTCGTAGAAGCATAAGGTATGGGATGTCGCTCCCCGTTTTGTTCTTACAGAAGAGTAGCCGCTCTTCTACAAGTAGAAGCATCCATTTGGATACAAACGGGTGGTCAAAATCGCGGATAGCCGAAACGGAGGTAAGGTCTCTTTAAACGCCTAAAAGGATGTCTGATGAACCTCGTCCAAAGGAAAACAACCCCTTTCTTACAAAAGTCAATAAGGGACCCAGATAACTGACGAAAATTTGGAACAAACTTCCGAAAAGAAATTGCCATTCCTGTACAATTAGCCACAGCCTTCTTATTTCTGGCCGTAGGGATTCTATGCAAATCCTAGTGCGATCTTCATCGATCCTCATACAATCGTCAGAAACTAAATGCCCCAAAAATGATATCTTCTGGCATGCCAACGCAATTCTGGCTGGTTTGACGGTCTACGCTGCTTCTCTAAGACGCTCCAGAATAGCCTCCAGTTGTTTCAAATGATTAGCGAAGATGGCACTATAAACCACTATATAATCTAGACAGTTATATACACATTTAAATTTCAGATCACCCACAACACAGTCTAAAAGGTGGTACAAAGCAGCCACACTGGTGGACAGGCCAAAATGAACACATATAGGTTCCAGTTCTTACAGAAGCTGGTAATACGTTTAAAGTCCTTGGATAAAGGGATCCGATAATATGCCTAAGATCAAGAACTGTAAAGAACTTGGTCTCAGCAAACCACGTAAAACAATTATGTAAATCAGACAAAAGTACAGATTCTAAAGCAACTTTCTGGTTAACTAATCTATACTCAACCACCGTACGAAACTTCCAACTCTTGGCTTTGCGTAGTACAAATGTGGACTATGCATATAGGGGGTCTGATCACTCCACCATGTAACATGCCACCAATGAAGTTCTTTATTTTCGGAGGGGATAGCCTATATCGAGTTTGCCAAACCAGCACCTCATCAGTAAGGATGAACTTATACTGAATCTTATTCGTTATGCCCAGCTTGTCGGTTAGGATCTGTGGGAAACGACTAAGAAGCTGCAACAATTATTTTACAGGCTCCGAGAACTCAACTGTACATCTACATCTACATGACCACTTTGCATTTTACACTTCAGTGCGTGGCGGAGGATTCGTCGAACAATCTTAGGACTATTTCCCTAACGTTCCACTCGCGAACAGCGCATGGGAAACATGGAAACTTAATTCCTAACGTACGAGCTATGAATCCTCTTACTGTATTACGATTTCTCCTTATGTATGGTGGCACCAATAAAATATTTTCACATTCAGAGGAGAAAGTTGCTGATTGTGAAAAAGTCTCGTCAGAACGAGAAACAGCCTTGTTTCAATGATTGCCATGGCAATTCGCTTATCGTGTCTGTGGCACACTGTCCCCTATTTCGCGATGATACAAAATGGGCTGCTCTTCTTTGGACTCTTTCAAAGTCCTCCGTCAATCCTATCTGTTAAGTATCCTATCACTCGCAGCAGTACTCTAATAGAGGACGGACAAGCATAGAGTAGGCAGTCTCTTTAGTAGACCTGCTGTACCTTCTAGGCCTACTGCATTCCCCACTACATTACCTACATGATCGTTCAGATGTAAGCTGATCTTAATTGTAATTCCTATGTATATTGTTGAACTGACAGATTTTTACATTTGTGTGATTTATCGTGTAACTGAAATTTATCGGATTTATTTAAGTATTCGTGGTATGACTTCGCACTTGTCCATATTTAGAGTCAGTTGCCACTATTTTCCCCATACAGATATCGTGTCTAAGTCATTTTGCAGTTGATAAAAGAGGTCAATTTAGTCCACGGCACATCAAAACGACTGAATATTGTTTTTAGAGGTAGTGTCACCAACGTCTTTGGGACAGTCTACTGTATGTAATTTACAAACATATTCATAATACTCATTGCCTGTTAAACAGGTCGTCCTGCGTCAAACAGTCGTTTCCGACCACTGATTCTGTATTCCAAAATACACACTTTACAAAGCACTACTTCCTGCATAGTTATGACGTTAAATATTCGATATCATACAATTGTAAACGTAGATATAGATCTTCAATGAGGACTTAATTGAAACATAGAAACTAATAATTAGTTGGCGATTTATGTGGGATTAATATGCAACCAGTAACTGTTTTGAATTTTGATACAGCTTATTTTTCCATTATTATTTAATTGTCAAGCCACTGCAAGCTCATCATCAGATGTATGTGTCACATGAACGTTATGTGGACCATATGCAGCTAGACGCTATAGTCATGGTGATATCACTTCCATGAGGAAAATGACAAATTTTATGTATATAGGCGGAAGCGGCGAGTGAAATTTTGTACCAGGCCGAGAATCGAACCCAGGTCCACTGCTTACTAGGCAGTAAGTACAAATTTTCACCCGCCGCTTCAGCACATAAAATCATATCTGTATGGGACCAATAAAGCCTCTGAAATTGTGTCATTTCATTCGTTTAAGAACATGCACCTGGTTTTCAGGGTGCACCCCCAGTTACGTATGATGCTGAGGTGCTATTCCAGAAGATGGAGAGGGTTGGCAATTGGTTGGAATTTAAAGTTGGCTGACGCTGCAGTGAGAATTTGGATCTAGGAGGGAGGTGTGCCAGGGTAATCTGTGCAGTTGTGCGAATCACTGTGCCAAGGTAGCTTAGTGGCTAACGCACCTGCTTAGTAAGCAGGAGATCGAGGTTCGATTGCTGGCCTTGGTAGAAATATTCAGTCGCTATTTCACTTTATAGACATATAATCATATCTGTATGAGATCAGTAAACTCTGAAGTTGTGCCATGTATAATGGACATTTTGCAGGTTTTTCACACACACAAACTCACTATTTACGTGCTTCCTGTGGAGCAGCCCTGAAGCTCCACTCAACTAAGGGGTGTCCAGCTTCTGACAGATACGTTTATAACGTGTTCAACAAAGGTGCATGGGAGTCCCCGCAGGTATTTGCCGAACAAGGGGTGAGCAGAGGGCAAGGGCTCAGAGGGACCCTTCACCGTTTTGTTCATGCACATGCTAATTTTGCATCCCTCGCCAAAGCAGGAAGCGAAACAGAGTAAGCACCCTTTACTACTTTGGATCAAGTTCATATTTCGTCGAATGGTTTTGAACGGTCCTTAGTAGTTCCATCCTGCGATCGCACTACACACCAAAGCGCTTGCATTACGTTCAGTGTGGCTGAAGCCTCACTACATCCTTAGACTATTGAATCGCCCAGATGGTGACAGCAGTGTCGAACATTGTCAAGAAAGTTGTCGTGTTGCTCATGGCACAGCAAACTGTAGTTTCGAGTGCGAAATGTATAGGAATCAATGCCCCAAGGGAAAGCGTGGTTTCATTGACGCCCGTTATGCCACCTCCTGAGGGCTTTTAGTGTCGATTCTGAGAGTCGGTGCGTCTGAAATGTTGTCCTTGGCAACGCACGAGGAAACCGCGTAATATCAAGCCTGGGTGTCGCGGTTCTGACCTCTACCACAGAGTCATGGGAACGAGGGCTGAAATGTGGGTAACAGTGGGTGTGACCTTCCCGTCGTGTGACATATCTAGATAGCGTTGGGTAGAATTGTTGTGAAATTTGTTGCGAATCTGACATCATTAATTCACATTAATCCTCACATGAACTAAGCTATGACCTTACTTCTGCATCTATCGAAAGTATGCTGTGTGAAGCGTCCTCTAGGGCGAGGGTGTCGTCGCTGAGCCCCACGCCTGTGCACCATTACAGAGGACTGTCGTAGGCACCTTAGAGCCAGATTTCAAACTTAGGCACAGAAATGGGAAGCAGTTACAGCGATTCTAAAAAGCGATTCTTAAATTTTGTTTTACAGTATATACTGTTATGAGGAAATGAAAAGAGGCTGAGATAACAGTATATATCTCAGTTATTTGGTCAAAACCGCCTGTTTTCATTTCCTAACTTTGCTTAATGCCACTACCTGCTGCCACGCCGCCATATTGTGCACACTCGTTGATACTGACTGTGGCGTGTAAATGCTCCGAGGTGGTACAAACAGTTAACTGAATTAACTACGTTTTGTAATTGCAAACTACTAGCAATAAATACTATTTCTTTTTATGAAATTAGATTCCAGATGAGGTAAGGTGAGTCGTTGGCTGCTGTTATGGACGTTTGCTGAATGTACTGCAGAGTGACCTGGTATATTAGAGGGTTATATGTGGAGTACATGTTGAGGGGCTTTCTAACTGCAATATTTGGTGGAATTCACATTCTTAACTTATGTTCTGATCTTAATTCTTCAAGAAAATGATTTCATATTCGAGGGAGCGTCCTTAATTGCACTACTTAGAGCTAGAAGCAAAGAAGTTACTCAATTTTCTGACAGTTTCTTGGCGAATCATGACTTATTATTTGATATATGAGCAGTAAGCTCATTCATTTCAACCGCGTCTAATTTATGTAAATGTGTGTGTCAGTGACTATTCCGTTAAATATTATAGGTCTGAAAGTGTCTGCAGTTTGTTTTCTGGAGCGTAAAGTTTCGTATATTGCAGCGTATCTGAACAATTCAGTACTTTATTTCATTGCTCATATTACTAGCTCATTTTTCAACACACTCACCTTACAATATGTACCGTGATGTACCCGTCTAGACGTTTATCCGAAGTCTGTGCGTTTGTTTACAGGTGTCCAAGTGCACCAGCCAAACAACAGCGCCAGTTCCACCATCGACTGGTCTGCCGCCCCCTGAGCCGACTGGTACTGACCTGCCGCCGCCAGAAACCACTGGCACCGACCTGCCACCGCCACAACCCACTGGCACCGACGCGCCACCGCCACAACCCACTGGCACTGACGCGCCACCGCCACAACCCACTGGCAGCGAGCAGCCGGCACCTCCTCCCAGTACTGAGGCCCCCGCACCTCCCGCAGAGTCGACGACGGCGCCTGCGGCTCCTCCCCCACAGAGAAACCCTGCTGGTGGGCGCGGCAACCGTCCATCTGGTGACCGCTTCGGCTTTTGGCCAGGTTTCGGCACCGGCTTCTTCCCAGGATTCCGCCCGCGCTTTCCTTCTTTCAACACTGGGTTCTTCCCAGGATTCAATGGCATATTTCCAGGCGTCAGGCCGGGATTCTTTCCTGGCTTTGGACGCTAAAGATTATTCCATCGACTACTGAAGTTCTGTATACAATGCTGTTAAAAATTATGAGTCATTAAAGAAGCAATGAGAAAATAACATACAGTAATTCCATCGATCTGTTCTTCTTGAATCCATATATTAATACCGTCATAAGTGTAATTCAAAGACACCTTACATGTATAGAAAAATTTATAAAAGTGATATGAATTTCGTTTTCAGTTTGTTGCTCCTATGTTTAACCGTCCGATGACAGTGAAAAACACACCGTTCGTTATACATGTGCGGTATCCGTTATTTCTGATATGTCTCAAAGAAAAAGACACAATTTTGATCCACTAGTCACTGTCAATTAAGGCACAAAGGAATTACAGACCTTGGTTGCTAGTGGGCATTGTTTTAAATCAATGGGGCAAGTTGAAAATCTGTGCTAACCGAGATCCATTGCGGATGCACGTCAGGCTCGAACTGAACAGGAATTCTTGGGTATTGTGCTTTTGCTCCGCTCAAACAATTAATCCAAAAAGGACCGTATCAGTTCTTGAAACTTTTGATGAAAAAGGAGTTCAGTGAGCAGCAGATATACATTGCTGGCCATTGAAATTGGAACAGGAAGGATAGTGAATTATTATGTGTCTACAGTGCAGTACAAAGAATTCATGATTAAAATTATATGCTACTCTCAGGTGCGCAGGGTGCAAAATTTATTACAGAGCTGCCACCTCAGGCAGCTACAGTTTCTCTAATCCTTCTGGGTATCGAATCGAACAGCTTCGATGGGTGAATACCATTCCACGCTGCCTCAGCTCTATGCCACAAAGTATCAATCGTATTAGCTAGTGGGTGGTTCGTTCCATTCTCTCGGCAACGCATGAACAGTGGTCTTAAATGGATGGTGGTGCTGCCCAGGGCAACAATCGAACTCTCTATGTATCGAAGTAGATCAGCACAGCACGGGCAAAATTCAGGGTTGCGTTATCTTGATGGAAGGTAACGTCATGGGGACCTCGAAGATATGGCACGACTACTAACATCAATACACAGCAAATGTAGCGTCTGGTGATCGTGTTGTGTACCCACTGCCCCCCAGTACAGTTGTGACCAGACGAAACTACAACTGTACAGCCATGACTGTGGGTTCCTTGGTTATTTAATTGCTCTGAGAGAAGGCTCATCAGACTGCGACACATGAAATATTAGTTCAGTTCATTACGTTTACACACGTCTTTGCCACAGCAGCACTGGTTAATTTACGACTGTGTTTAACTAGCAAACCGTCACTTGATGCGCTGACTAACAAACTGCCCCACTGAGGTAAAATGTTCCACATCTACGATAGTACACGTTCCTATCAAACTGACAATTCGTTGGTCTTGCACAATGACGTTAACACCTTCAGCTGAGGTTACTAACTGGGTGAGCTGTTGCATGCTTGACACCATGCTCACCTCAGCGTGTACTGAGGGGGAGATATGGTGTTTGGGTGTGCTTCCCACTAGCTGTTGAGAATTGCAGCGGGCCCTCGGTATTGTCTGTAGTTTTGATTCACGTAGCCGACTTTGGTGTGGCACCGCGAAATGCTTCAAATGGCTCTTGGCACTATGGGACTTAACATCTGAGGTCATCAGTCCCCTAGAACTTAGAACTACTTACACTTAACTAACCTAAGGAAATCACACACATCCATGCCCGAGGCAGGATTCGAAACTGCGACCGTTGCGGTGGCGCGGTTCCAGACTGAAGCATCTTGAACCGCTCGGTCACTGCGGCTAGCGGCACAGCGATCTCTGGATGACATATCACATAAAGCCATATCAGGTGCTCGGACCTTATGAGGACGCTGAAAATGGTGACGTCCGTTCTCTTAGGAGCACTCACAGATGGATACACCTATCACGATTATGTACGCAGAACCAGAATTCGTCTGAAAAGACTACGTGGTGCTACTCCTCTGTCGAGTGCCGTCTTGGGCGCACCATTGTCGGCACGCCTCTCTCTGCGTTCGTGTCAAGACAAACAGCAGCGATGATCGCCATGAAGAAAGTCCGCAGCGCTACAGGAGTCGTCGTGCTTCCCACATGGATAACTATAGTCGACACGGCCTCGGAATATGCCTGGGAACTAGCTGCGATTTTTCCAACGAAACGCTAACGGTTGCAGGAGAAACAAGGAGCCATTTACAGAGCAGTGACAATAAGACGTTGCTTTAAAGACGATTATAAAATCGCGTTATATGCCTGGTTGAGGTAGGCCCGAGAAGGTGGTGCGCACAGCCTACTGCAACTGTAAGGGACCAACATACGATATCTTAATTATAACTTTGCTATAACAAACCCATTTCTTGATTCCAACTGCGATACGTAGCTGTACGATCCTGCTCGACTGAGCAAGCAGTATGCCTGTCGTCTCGCGCAGTAGTCGAGTTCGAATATGAACAATGTGGCCAACCTTAACCCAGTGATTCGGTGTTAACGTCACAGTCTTGGTATGTTGATCAGTAAGAGTGTAAATATCGTAGAATGATAAATCCTAGTTTGCATAGAACTCGACTCAGCTGCTGTCGTACTCTGATGCATACTGGTTGGCGTTTCTTCATTGTACATGTGATATAACACTAGATTCTCACCAACAAACAACATTCAAATCCAGTTTCTTAACCATAAATCCATACAATTGTTTTTCCGTTGTTACTTCATCCCTTCTCACCCCACGTGCGCGAGAGCGGGGTGGGGATGGGGGTGGCCTGCCAGCGGTACAATCAACCGGCTGTGCAGTCAGTAGAGATTTTTTACTAGCTTTGGTGCTAAGCACAAAACAAGGAGACGTATTTACAATGAAGTGAGAAAAAATTCTTTTTTTCTTTTTAATGAGATGCTAATGGGAGAATAGAAAGAAATAATGCTGACTTGATAAATTGTTTAAAAAATAATTATAAATGTGGACAGACAGCACATTTAAAAACGCTAGAAAACACTTCAACAGAGTAACAGCACATAGTAAACAACGACCGTAATAGAAGAGTCACTGATGGTGAAAAACTCAGCACTGTTCACTTTCACTAAAACTGAAAACGACCTGCCCTTGGTTGGCAGATTATTGATGAAAGGGAAGGGAGGTTGTAGAGAAAGATTGGAAAGTGTCACTGATGAGGACAGAGGATTGGTAAGAGGTGGTGATGAGTTAGGGGTCGCTGTTGGGAAATTACGAAGGAGGAGGATAGCTGCTATTCGGATCTATAAATTTGGAAGGAGAAAGGCGGGGGGCGGGAGGGGGAGGTAGAGAAACAGGTAAGAGGGGAAAGGAAGGCGTGTGATATGAGGATAAGATGGGGAAGGAGCCCTGGGCTTGGGGGGGGGGGGGGGAGAATCCAGAGTTGGTAGGATGGGTATGTGTGAGGAGACAGTTCATGGTCTAGGAGAGGGAGACAGTTGAAATTCCTTTGGGAGGGATGTGGAAGGTGTGTAACCGGAGGATTGGAGGGATTTGTAGGTAGAGGGGTGGTTGCACGCTAGGTTAGGAAAGAAGAGGGAAAATAATAAGACTGTTGGAATTTGCGGAGGATGTAGGTCATTAGGAGGTGTTCATTGTGATTGAGGAGAGATGGAAAACTGATGAGTCGGTATGGCGTTCGAGGATCTGGAGGAACTTGGGTTGGGTGGAATCCGTGCTACATGTGCATAGCAAAGAATGGGGCAGATCAGCACAACAGTGGAGAGGTGTTCAGCCAGTTATTAGTTTCAGTAGTTTTAGTGTATTGCAGACGTACATTCCATAATCTCTCTTCATATAGAGAATGGTGTTGGTGTTACTCCTATAAACTTTGTGCTACTGTTCTGAAAAGCTTATCACTTCCATATCCGAAAAAGTGGTATACAGAGTGACCTGAAAGTCAGTTAACATATGAAAGTGCAATGATTCACGAAATAATGTAGGCACAGAGGTAAAAGTTGACATACATGCCTGGAATGATGTGGAGTTTTTTGAAACCAAAAAACGAGTGTAAGAATTGGCCAACAGACGGCCCTGGACGGCAACACGTCAGTGGCGCCGCATGAGAATCGTGTATAAAATGAGCTTCAGTGAGAAAGGGTGTCAGATCACCCCTAGCCTGGCTGATAAACACGTGCTGGAAGGTACAGCTTTTATGAAGAACGGAGCTCCACCCACATTACTCCAAGTATGAAAGATCTCTTGGGCACATTGTTTGGTGTGGATCGAGTGCTGAGCTACCACGTCTGTCATGCTTTGTCTCCCAGGTCCCCAGACGACCTCAATCTGTGTTATTGGTTGTGGGCTGACCTGAAGTCGCAAGTCAGCCGTGATCGTCCGACGTGATTAGGGATACTGAAAGACAGCATCCGACTGCAAGTTCTGACCACACCTGCTGATATGCTGCACAGCGATGTTCGCAACATTACACCTCGACTACAGATGTTATTAATGAAAGACGGCCGAACTGTAAAGCGTTTGTTAGAAATAACATTTGCTATAAACAACAACGTCTGTGCAAAAGTTCAGTTGATTATTGCTATTGGATCTTATGAAATACCCAATGTTGGCCACTATGTGCACTTTTTTTCCAATAAAACCCCATGTCATTTCAAGCATGTGTGTCAGTTTTTACCCCCCCCCCCCCCCTCCCACCAATGTCTTTCAGTGAAGTATTGAATTTCCAAATGTTAACGGACTTTTCCTTCAGCCTATACTTCATGCTAATTTCACGTGTGCAGCAAGCCGCCTTCATAGTGTTACAATTTTAACGACCAACAGTACAAGCGGTTGAGTGAACACTACACTAAAACAGTGTGAAATAGCCCATACCTAACACTCTTAAATGTTTAGATTATAGCCCAGGCAAAAACACAATAATAAAACGCATGCTACATTCCCCTCAGCCAAAAAAGTAACACTTGTCTTATCAGAGTGTAAATTACATTCCTTTACAATCTATCTTGTTGACAATGAGTTATGTACACCGCACTTACATTGAGGAAATCGACCCTCAGGCCGTTTGAAGGAAACCAAACAAGAAGATAGTGTGTTCCATACGAAGACAGCTGTGAGAGACCTCATCATGGCTCTGTGTTGCAGGAATGAGGGAAGATTTGCTTGGATCACGGCTATCATCATGATCTGCAGCTCATCGTACCTCACCTCCAGTTAATCATTCAATGGATGCATCAATATTATGCATCAACAACGAGATTGCGGTCAGGAGGGAAGCAGCAAACTGTACTGATTTCACCCATTAATACAAATAAGATAAAAACAGTAGTGCTGAACTTTACTGTCGGACATTCCAAGTAGGACAAAAGCGCTCTACCTGGTGTTTAAAACACACAAATGTGGCACTCAAATAATTTCAAACAGAGGCACCACAAGGTAATTTAACACTTGAGACAGAGTGATGGAGAACCACAGGCAGTCCATCATGGCGGGAACAACTTCAACATGGGGGCACATGTGTCAATAAAGTAACGAGTACCTTACCCAAAAAAGGTCGGAACAGACGGCACTAAAAAATGAATAGCACTCCAGGACCATCAGCAACTATGCCTTCTTATCCAGGGCCCAAGTATTGCTGACAAACACAACTCTACCGTCCACCGGTCGCTTAGACAATCCTCTCCGTGAACAGCTCACCGTACGCCACATGTACCCCTTGTCTCTGTATTCCTGACTGCGACCAACTCACCTGGCCCAGTGCTCAACTACGTGCTCCAAGGAACTACAGTCAAAGACTCAACTAACAGGCGACCGAAGCGCCACCCAGCGACTAAACAGAGACAGTTCGCGCCAGTAGGCAAAGATGTAAAAACATAGAACGAGTCGATACGGCTCAGGTAGCACATCTTCTCTGTAAACGGGAGTCCTGGGTTCAAGTCCCACCCTTAGCACAAATTTTGAATAATTACTTTAGTTTCTATCTATGATAAACTCAAGACTCAATATGTCTCCAGGAAATTGCCATTCCTTTCTTCGGCTTGCAACGTTGATAAACTTGATACTCAGAATATCTCCAGGAAATTTTAATGCCATCCTTTCATTAAATTCCATAATCAACAAATTAGGTGTCTTTTTATTAAGCAACTACTCAAAAGGGGCTGCAAGGATTTTGTTTCACTTTATGTACAAGTTCTGTTGAGCTAAGTCAGTGGTCGGCAAACTCACTAGCCAAAAGAGCGAAACATCAACACTGCAACGACTGAAATTTCTTTCGACTGGCAAAAAATATATAGATAAATGTATAGTTATTAACTGAATTAGGGTACTTGTAAGCTGGGCTTCGCTGAAAACGTCCTCATTCTTATTGAGGTATGTTCGCTGAGGTCGACCTCTTACAACTCTCCCATCCACACCTGTTTTGTACACTTGTTTCCCGTATCTGCTTTCAACTATCTATATGTGGACTCAAATTGGGGGAGACGACAGTTGAAATCCCGTTTGGTCATCCAGGTATAGGTTTTCCGTGGTTTTGCTAATTCGCTTCAAGTAAATACCGGGATATTTCCTCTGAAAATGACACGACCAATTTCCCTTGCCAGCTTTCCGTAATCGGAGCTTGTGCTCCGTCTGTAATTACCGCACCGCCGACAAGACGTTAACCTCTAATATTCCTCTTTTTTTTCTCTGTATGTCCAATCCATCTCAATATACCTTTCTCAATACTCGACGCTACAACTTCTTTCACTCCGTAAAGCTCCCTAAAACTAACTTAGTAGACTTTGCTTACAGTTTTAAAACTTGAATCATATATAACATATTGTTTATTGCTCAAATTAAATTGTAAAGTAATCATAAAAGCAAATCATGACAATGTCTGACAGAAACTAATGGGAACAATGACGTTGTATATCCTTGGGAAATATGGGCAAGTCAAGACTGTGCGTTGTTTTCAATTGTAGGTACGATTCCTGGTTCTTATCAATAAGACGACTTCTCAAATTACCTTTGATAAGGGTCATGATTGTGGATTATTGTTCACGTATATATGTATGCACAAATAAAGGAAAAAAGCAAACGCTAGTTTTTCAGCTGATTATGAGTCACGAATACTATTCCACGTGTTAAAATTCAATATATTTTAGCTTCAGAGCACTCACATGAAGATAAAGTGATGTACCAATTAAGTAAGTAGAAATAGAAAAAAAGAAAACTATTCATATCTACATATTTTTATTTGTTATTAGACAAGCTTATATTTCTTTGTTACTGTCTTCCCCTGCTTGATTTATTTCCGGAGCAGAGTTATTAAATCGTCTTCCAAGTGATCTCTTGCTAGTTCATTACTGATATAATTATCTTCTTCTTTCGTCCGATCGAACGGTTTCCCCTTTTTCTTCTCCTTTATTCACGAGAAACAATTCCACAATCTTCAAATGAGTAGATATTCCTTCCATTGCTTAATTTTGCATGTACTCCGTTCCCACCCCCCTTTCCACCGCTCTCGAAGACATTGTCACAAGCGTCAAAAATGGTGCGGGTGGTAGCGAGGGCGCGTAATCTCGAGTCGGCAATATCTACGTCTTCGAAACAAACACGTATTGGCCGAAAATGGATTTCTGTGCATGGACCACAAAGTTGCATCCGCTCTGTACGTACGAACCCGCATGTGACATTTTGTCGTAGATCCTCTCTGAAAAAGTAAATGGTTATTAATGGATCAATGGTTTTATCTGAGAGTGATTTCCAAACAGAAACTGGGGGAAGTTAGCCATTGTGGAACTCTGCAGTCTGCTATAAGTTTCGTGTGCGACAAAATTTTTCTTGGTCGTCACCCAGTTTAATAAAAATTGGAGAAATTTAATATAAGAACTGAATTAATCCCTGAATTGGTAAGCAAAGCTAACGTCTTAATTTTAAGATCCAAATAAATATATGGAATGAGCGTTTGGGAACAATTTAAGAACAAACGTTAAATCAAATAATTTAGAGTAAGCAGGAGCTTACGCTCCAACAAAAAGAATAAGGTAATCAGACAAAAGTTTACGAATATAAGGCCTGCCTTTTGCGCTTCAGAAATGCCAGGTGGGATGTATTAAAAATAATCTTAGATAAGGGGAGCGGTTGGTCTGAGAAACAGGCATTACAGATTAACATAGTTTATTAAAATAAAACATCATATTAAAAATTCACAAAGTAATTCTAAACTATCATCTATCGTTGCCTGTTACGTGATTAATTAACTAGCTAACATTACTATTATACCGAGTGTTGTGGTACACTGTAGTCATAAATGAAAAGGAAATCTTAAGCGCGCTTGGGAAAAGTTCACACAAACATACACGATTCACACACAAGAACAGAGATAAAAAGAGTTTTGCCCATCACAGTAAGTCAGCGGATCAGAGTTTCATCCCAATTGCTATGATTCAATTGTTGTGAATAACAATGCTATGGAACATTTTCCGGCAAAGAAATTTACCTGCGTCACCTTACACATCAAACCAAGCTACACTCGAGTGAAACACCTGTAAATGCCGTGAATATTCATGAGCAAAACAAAATTATTAAGACTCGTGAAAGCTTCAAGAACACAAATTCAAACCGTATAGACACAAACATCAATAAAATATCATGCGGAATAAAGAATAAAACTTATTCATGATGGTACTGAAATTACAGATGGCGAAATCACCACCACGTGGTATGTGAAAGCTACACAATCTTATAATTGAAACGAAATAAAAAGTAGAAGAAATAAAACACAGGAACACGAGAAAATTTCACACATTCATTCCAGTTAAAGGAGAAGTGAGACAACTACTGTGCTGGAGTAACGAACTTCCTACACCACGTGTTCTGCTTACACACAGCGAGGACCAGAAAAACTTACTTCATTCAGAAAAATGTACTCCTGACTACACTCTGAAAAATATAAGCAACCGGCTACCGAATATTAGAACGAACTACTTGTAGCAGATCAAACGTGTACGTCAGTTGTAACAGCTACACGTTATCACACATGAACACATCAGCAGCGCGAAGTTGCGTTTAAGAGCACCATCTTCACTCGCCAAAGGTCCAGTCCCGAGCGACAACAGTACACTTTCCGTGCAATGCACTTCCCCAGCTAGCCGGAAGATACCAAATGGTTCAAATGGCTCTGAGCACTATGGGACTTAACATCGGGGGTCATCAGTCCCCTAGAATTTAGAACTACTTAAACCTAACGAACCTAAGGACATCAGACACATCCATGCCCGAGGCAGGATTCGAACCTGCGACCGTAGCGGTGCAGCGGTTCCAGACTGAAGTGCCTAGAACCGCTTGGTCACACCGGCCGGCCGGTAGAGACCAGAGGGGGACCTTTTTGCCACCAACTTAACTACTGTCGAATGACTACCGAACGGGCACAAATCTCTTTGCGTTGAATGAGAAAGATACGTTGGCTACACTGATGCGGCCATGGCAGACGGCAATGATACTGTACTGCTACCACACATAAGACATATTCAACGTACACACTCAATCAATCTTTCATACAAATGAGAAAAAGGGAAAGAAAATTTGGGAGCACAAAATGTAGGTTATGTACATTGGATTAGGGGCTTACTGGAAAAATTGATACTTCAATGTGATCGTGTACCACTGAAGTACAAAACTAAATTACAAATAATTGAGCACGAAATACAAGTTAAATAGTATGAAACGAATCTAACCGAGACGTTTCAAGAGAAAAAGAGCAGCATGTGGCTCGCGAGCAGCGATTTGTCGACCACTGAGCTAAAGAAACGATTCCGTTATATCTGCACAGCTTCTGCCTTAGCAATCGAAAACAGTAGAGCACTAACAACATTTCTGATCTTACTTAAACATTTCAGCAGGCCAGAGTAGCCGAGCGGCTCTAGGCGCTACAGTCTGGAACTGCGTCACCGCTATGGTCGCAGGTTCGAATCCTGCCTCACGCATGGATGTGTGTGATGTCCTTGGGTTAGCTAGGTTTATGTAGTTCTAAGTTCTAGGGGACTGATGACGTCAGAAGTTAAGTCCCATAGTGCTCAGAGCCATTTGAACCATAAAAATTTCAATTGTTGTTACTTCGCTCTTTCTTCTTAATCAATAAATAAATAAATGAATGGATAAGTTTAGTTAGCTTTACGTAAGCAAGTAAAGTAAATGTAATGGTTCAACTTCCAGTACTCTGTCTTTAAAGAAATAAAAGTCTCTCACCAGTTCAGCCACTAGTTAACATGAGGTGCACAACATTCACAACGATCTTAGGTGTCTTCTACAAGAAATATTAAAGGCAACATTTGAATCTAAAGAATAAATGTACCTTAACTCTCTAACAACCACTTTTCCATTAATAATACGCTTCTTACTAGTAAATACAATGTAAACATATAACGTAGCATGCGTGACAATACAGATGCCAGTACCAATAATTTTTTGTGTTTCACACAGAAACGTTTACAAATTTTGTCACCGTATTATCAAGGCTCTGCACATGTATTCATAGCTTAGTGACCTGTTGAGATATCCATTAATGTCCATATGCTTATTACAATAACGCTTAAAACAGGTTCACAATTTAGTGTCACCACTAATCAAACTTCCTTGGCACACACTATATTCAAAGCTGAAACTTCCTCTGAGTACTCATTACAGTTTAAATATTTTAAAACTTTCTACGACAGTATACTGGCTAGGACACAGAAATTATTCCTTAAATGTTACTTGGAGCTTATCCAGTGCTTTAAAGTTACCTTGGTACACCCTGATAAAGGCCTCTTGCAATAGTGGCCGAAACGTCGGAAGTTTTGCACAGACCCAGAAAAAATTTTACTGTCTGTAACAAAGGCCTTGGAAACCTACGTTTGCGTTCCTCCGCTATCCCTCTCTTGGCCACAGGTTTAACAAATATAAATGCATTACATATATTTTCCACAATGGTGAACTGACTTTTATGCTTAAAATCTGCCACTTGTTTAGTTTCTACATATATCACTTGACTAAAATTGTTAAACGGAGTTTCATTTGCATATTCAGGTACTACTGTTTGACCTACGGGTGTCCTCATTATAAGAAAATTTCACATTTCTTTACCATCTCTTTTTCAGCTTCCTGGATACATTTTTTTCAGTTGACTAGTTCCAGGTTTCAACACTTTTCTTCGGAATAGAGGAAGGTCCGTTAAACATATGACGTCATATTTAAAGAGGATGGTTCACATGGGTTACTAAGAGGGCCACAGATAAGAATTAATAGAGGGCCACAGATAAGAATTAATAACAGGCCGAGTACATTCTTCAAGATGGTACTCACAACATAGACTAGTACGGTCATAAACAAAGCTAAAAAAGCGCGCGAAGTGTTTCAGTGAGTTAATAACATGAAATTAACCGCGGGAATGAAAAACAAAAGATTAATAAAGGTAAGATCATTCCAAATCCACCAGAATACCGAAAAATAACACAAACGAATACCTCTACAGTAAACCGAACAAAAATAAATATACAGAAAGCAGGAAACTGGAGTCGAATAATTCACTTATCCTACATAGATCAAGCGAAGACAGCGATACAAGATAGCCCCCTCCCTGCAAAAAGCAACCACACACGCGATAAACTGCACACGCGAATGCCTCTAAAATAATCGGACAAAAAAATGCAAAAATCGCACAATTGTAATCGAATTTTTCGGAATAAACTAAAATAAAATATAAACAACACACGAGTAAAATCACACTGTATGCTGAACCCCTATAATTCAAACGAGGATAACGATAACCGACACCCGCCGCCCAAAGCCACCCCTCTCCAAAAAATTAAAAATAAAAATAGAAAATCTAGAAATGACAAACATTAATTCCTTTAAATAAATCGAACGAAAAAAAAAACACAATTGGGATCACATATTTCAGTTCACCTTTGTAGTTAGAACGAAGACGGATGCCAAAAACATCCCCATAAAATTACGACTTTATTGAAAATTAGCACACACAAATTCTCCGAAGTCAATCAAAAAGAAATACAATTTTTAAAAAATTGGACTCATTAAGAAAGAAAATTACCAGATCAAAAACCAAAAAAATTAATAGCCAATAAATATTAGAAACTCGATTCCTTTCAACATAACAATCATTACAAACCGCATCACGAAAGAAGACATCCATCAGAAGCGTGAGCCACTGGTAACAACACGACCCCTAGGAGCACACGCAATTTCATATACGCAGTGCATCATCGACAACACATTCGAAAAAAGGGTCAAATATTTGTAAGAACGACATTTTAAATAAGGTAACTACTCGTATCACAGACATACCATTTGAGCTACCTACTTATGTTCCTGGCTAACCTCGCCCTCAGCAAACTTGCCACATTACAAAAACAATCTAATAATTGTGAGAAACAACATGATGGCTATAATCACTTATCGTTTTAGTCGCAACAGTTTAACTTGTACTGCTTTGCTTCTGCCTATCATTACCCTCGGAAATCGTGCCAATTAAAAAAAAAAGCAGCCAAATAGTTCTGAGAAAACACAAATCGCTATTCGTTTCTCTGTCGCCAGGTTAAGCTGTACTCCCAGGTTCCGCCAAAACCACACTCTATTACATCACAAGATATTTAGAATAAACAGTACATTTTACAAGCATCATAAATTACACTAGTAACAAAGACAACCACAGATAACTTTTAATAACAGTCTGCTTACATCCTTCGCAATGTAATCTCGTGATGTTACACGGGACGTCATGGATCAAAGCAGACGGGTGGAGTCAGTCCGTGCGCTTGACTTCTTCGATAATTTCCAAGAATCGTTGCATATCGAAGACGCGGGCTGCCTCCGAGTGATATACCCTGATCAGCCAGAAAATTATGACAACCGACCTGCTATCGACATATACCTGTCCAGGCGATAGCAGCGTCACCAGACGAGGAATAACTGCTAGTCAGCCACATGCACAGTCCGTGTAGTATCAGTGAGTGTGCTGTACGTGCGTAGAAAAAGGAAAACGAGCGATCTGTTTGAGTCTGACTGTGGGCAAATTGTGATGGCCCGCAGGCTCGGCACGAGCTTTCGGAAACTGCACGGCTTGTCAGGCGTTCGAGGAGTGCTGTGTTGAGTGTCTTCAACACGTGGCAAAACCAAGGTGAAACCACCTCCAGATGTTGTGGGGTTGGGTAGCCAACTCTCGTTACAGAATTGTCAAAGTCAATAAAATTCACCAACAGCCGTGTAACTTAAGATGTTATTTTATTTTAGTTTGAAAGCTACCAGTCTCAGCATTTCATTATGCCATCGTCGGGCCCCGTATGCGCCTCTCCAAATGAACGAAAATGCGATTTGTAGCCATAAATCACTGGACGTCGCGAATCCAATAGTTACACTAGTACTTCATTCGAAGACTTGATGGAGGGGTGCACATGGGGTCTGAAGATGGCATAATGAAATGCTGAGCCTTCAAAATAAAGTAAAGTAACATCTTATGTTACACGGCTGTTGGTGAATTTCATTGCCACTGACAGTTACTTAACCAGCTAATCTACCCTGTCCATAATGGAACAACAGAAACCTAGTTACAGATGTGGGACGCCATAGGCTGGGCAGACTGATAAAACAGGAAAAGCGGCGAACTGTGGCGGAACTAATATCAGACTTGAATGCTGGGCAGAGTACAAGTGTGCCCAAACACGCAGTGCCCTGAGACTCCTAGAGGCAGCCGACGACTCAAATACAGGATGACAATTATTGAGCTATATGGAAAAGAACGTAAATTAGTTACAAAGTACAGAGCGCACACACTTTATTTAATATGTAAACGTCACTACAGACATTCGATTTTAGGTTATGACATGTTCAATCTGGCCAACAGCAATGGCGATGATGTGGCGCAGACGAATTACGAATTTCTGCATGACCCACTGAAGTGTCGGAACATCGATGCTGCCGATGACCTCCTGAGTGGCTGTCTTCAGCTCAGCAATAGTTTTGGGACTACTGCTGTACACCTTGGATTTAATATAACCCCACAAAAAGATATCGCATGTGTTCAGATCCGGAGAATATGTCGGCGAATCGAAGCCCATGCCAGCGGCCTCTGTGTACCCTGGAGCCAGAATGCGGTTCCCAAGATGCTCCTTCAGGACATCAAACGCTCTCCTGCTTCGATGGGGTCGAGCTCCGTCTTGCATGAACCACATCTTGTCGAAATCAGGGTCACTTTGGATACTGCGGATGAAATCATCTTCCAAAACCTTCACATACCGTTCGGTAGTCGCCGTGTCATCAGAGAATATCACACCGACTATTCTGTGACTGGATATTGCACACCACACAGATACCCATTCAGAGTGCAGAGACTTCTCGATCGCGAAATACGGACTCTCAGTCCCCCAAATGCGCCAATTTTGCCTATTGACGAACCCATCCAAATGAATGTCGGTTTCGTGACTAAACCAACCCGCTTGCACATACTAGTTCCCATCATGCCATGCGGCCAATGGTGTAATTTTTAGGTCCCAACGCAAACCGTTCAGAAGTTATGACGATTTTATTTTTATATAGTTCAATAATCGTCACCATCTGCCAATCTTAACACCACGACAACGGCAACGATGACTGGTATGGGCACGTGTCCATCGGCGCTAGACTTGTGAATCACGATACCTTCTTCGTCATGCCGATGGCAGGGACCAATCCGTCGTCTTCCAGACGAACCGTTCCTTGTCACATGCACTGCGAAACGTAGACAACTTGTGTACAGCTTCATTATGCTCTGGAGGACATTCACGAGAGCATCCAGGTGTCCACTGGAGTTCGTGCTAGGCACCATGACGGCCAACCAATATCGTACACTGATTACAGCCGACGTACAACCCTTCATGACGATCATGTTTCCTGACGGCAGTGACATTTTTCAACAAGATAATGTGCCATGTCACAAGGCCAGGACTTTGAGGGAGTGGTTCGAGAAAGACAGTGGTTCCAAATCACGTACTCGCCCCGCCCCCTCCCAGCCCCCAACTCATCGATCGAACATGTCTGGGATGTGACTGAACATGGCGTGAGAGGTCATCGATCCCCTTCCCGGAGTTTACGGGAATTATGTGACTTGTGTGTGCAGATGTGCTGCTAATTCCCTCCAGAGACCTACCAAGGAACCATGACTTCCATGCCACGACGCGTCACCGTTGTTATCCGTGCCAAAGGTGGGCATACCGGCTATTAAGTGGAAGGTCATAATGTTCTGACTGATCAGTATATATCGAACGCGTGACTCTCGAGCCGGTAAATATGGATATTGTTTACAGCGTTGACGAGAGAGTCCACAAATGACGAACTTTGTGCAACAAAGCTATTTTTACAAAGGGAACTACTAATTTCACTTAATTTACCCATCAGCCACATCTTCAGTTCAGTGAGCAGCGCAGACAGCTGAGAGCAATCCTTCTTCTCCATAGCCGGGGTACACTGTTCACATTTCACTTAAAAATAGTGGCAGAATCTCACACAGAACAGTCTTACCAGACATCCGTAAACTGTGGATTATAGACAGTTCGTCGACCCTTTATCTTAATTGAGGATTTCAAAGATATCGTTAACAACTCATTATTCTGGTTGAGGAGAGATGGATCGTCGGAAAACACGAATTCAATGGAATAGTTCATAAATTCGTGTTATATGCCTTCTTTTTCCAAAGATCTATAAGGTTTCGAGCTGTCAATTATAACTTTGGTGCAGTAGTAAAAGCTGATGGAAGTCCTTTTCTTGCATTTTGTGCAACGCAATTAAAAAGGGAAATCTATATCGGCAGTCTTCTTAGAGAGGGTCACGCCCGTCGGCACAGTTCCTCAGAACATGGATTGGCAACAACCCATACTCACAACAAAACTGCAAACAGTTATCTGCACTACACAATAGAAGAATTAACACCGCCACGTGAGACTATTGGAACTCGATGCTACACTGGATTCAGACATAACTATAAACAAGACGTTCCGTTGTCAACGCAGAAAAAATATTCATATTGGGGGCCTCGAGACCGAGCGTTCAATACACAGGGTGATTATAATTAAAATAAACTTTCAAACTGCTGTAGTAATAACAGCACTGGTCAGAATGACGTCAAATTGCAACGGAATTTTATCGGAGAAGGGGGAAAACGTGTGGCAGAAGAAAAATGAATAGTTACAAAATGTAGCAATACATAGCGCTGTAAGCATCATAATTTAATTGTGGTCGACTACGAATGACAAATGAATCATACAACAAGGCCTAAGGTGTTCGTTTAACGTTAAATAAACTCTACTACTATGATGTATCATGCAGCGTAACTTGCTGTGACAGTGCGAGAGAGAGAGAGAGAGAGAGAGAGAGAGAGAGAGAGAGAGAGAGACAAATATATTGTTTATTACTCTCTGGCGGTCAGCGCTCACATAATTATTCTTAGGAGATAGAGTTTTTGTTCCTCTTAAGAGTAAAATTTGACTAGAAGGGAGCTATTCTTGTGATGTAAAAATCGACGCCATTGCGAGTTTTTGATTCACATTGTAAAATACACTCCTGGAAATTGAAATAAGAACACCGTGAATTCATTGTCCCAGGAAGGGGAAACTTTATTGACACATTCCTGGGGTCAGATACATCACATGATCACTCTGACAGAACCACAGGCACATAGACACAGGCAACAGAGCATGCACAATGTCGGCACTAGTACAGTGTATATCCACCTTTCGCAGCAATGCAGGCTGCTATTCTCCCATGGAGACGATCGTAGAGATGCTGGATGTAGTCCTGTGGAACGGCTTGCCATGCCATTTCTACCTGGCGCCTCAGTTGGACCAGCGTTCGTGCTGGACGTGCAGACCGCGTGAGACGACGCTTCATCCAGTCCCACACATGCTCAATGGGGGACAGATCCGGAGATCTTGCTGGCCAGGGTAGTTGACTTACACCTTCTAGAGCACGTTGGGTGGCACGGGATACATGCGGACGTGCATTGTCCTGTTGGAACAGCAAGTTCCCTTGCCGGTCTAGGAATGGTAGAACGATGGGTTCGATGACGGTTTGGATGTACCGTGCACTATTCAGTGTCCCCTCGACGATCACCAGTGGTGTACGGCCAGTGTAGGAGATCGCTCCCCACACCATGATGTCGGGTGTTGGCCCTTTGTGCCTCGGTCGTATGCAGTCCTGATTGTGGCGCTCACCTGCACGGCGCCAAACACGCATACGACCATCATTGGCACCAAGGCAGAAGCGACTCTCATCGCTGAAGACGACACGTCTCCATTCGTCCCTCCATTCACGCCTGTCGCGACACCACTGGAGGCGGGCTGCACGATGTTGGGGCGTGAGCGGAAGACGGCCTAACGGTGTGCGGGACCGTAGCCCAGCTTCATGGAGACGGTTGCGAATGGTCCTCGCCGATACCCCAGGAGCAACAGTGTCCCTAATTTGCTGGGAAGTGGCGGTGCGGTCCCCTACGGCACTGCGTAGGATCCTACGGTCTTGGCGTGCATCCGTGCGTCGCTGCGGTCCGGTCCCAGGTCGACGGGCACGTGCACCTTCCGCCGACCACTGGCGACAACATCGATGTACTGTGGAGACCTCACGCCCCACGTGTTGAGCAATTCGGCGGTACGTCCACCCGGCCTCCCGCATGCCCACTATACGCCCTCGCTCAAAGTCCGTCAACTGCACATACGGTTCACGTCCACGCTGTCGCGGCATGCTACCAGTGTTAAAGACTGCGATGGAGCTCCGTATGCCACGGCAAACTGGCTGACACTGACGGCGGCGGTGCACAAATGCTGCGCAGCTAGCGCCATTCGACGGCCAACACCGCGGTTCCTGGTGTGTCCGCTGTGCCGTGCGTGTGATCATTGCTTGTACAGCCCTCTCGCAGTGTCCGAAGCAAGTATGGTGGGTCTGACACACCGGTGTCAATGTGTTCTTTTTTCCATTTCCAGGAGTGTATATATGTGTATATGGAAGGAAATCAGTTAATAGAACAATAAAATATTGTTCATTTCAAGAAGGTACGTGTTAATCTACACCCAGCGTATACTTCTATTGTGATTTAATAATAAATACCGGTCGTGCGGTAGCGTTCTCGCTTCCCGCGCCCGGGTTCCCGGGTTCCCGGGTTCGATTTCCGGTGGGGTCGGGGATTTTCTCTGCCTCATGATGGCTGGGTGTTGTGTGATGTCATTAGGTTAGTTAGGTTTAAGTAGTTCTAAGATCTAGGGGACTGATGACCATAGATGTTAAGTCCCATAGTGCTCAGAGCCATTAATAAATACCAGCTTGAGAACAGCTCCGACTGGAGCGTTCAGTTCTAGTGAAATAGTTCGATGTTTTCTTCTGAAAAGAAGATACTTCATGGATCATTGATATCCACAATAGTACCTGGACATTTCTCAGAACTGGAAGCAATGTGATTGTTATGCAACAGAGCCCCGAAGAATATTTCTCCGTACTTTGGTTACCACTTTCAGCTCAACACGGTATCTGCAGCATCTGGAGCAGATTTCTACAACAGCGGAAGCGTGTAATCGCTATCAGTTTCACACATCGCCCTGTGTATGCTGTATGTATTTACCCACAACAGTGAACATACAGTTACTCACACACATAGAAAGACAATGCAAGGTGGTGTGGGAAACATTTCAGTATAAAGCTCCTGTAGAGCTAAACAGTAATTAGCCTAGTAGTAGTAGTAGCAAAAATTTTTTTTCTATTTTTCAAAGGAGTCTTTATACACTCCTGGAAATGGAAAAAAGAACACATTGACACCGGTGTGTCAGACCCACCATACTTGCTCTGGACACTGCGAGAGGGCTGTACAAGCAATGATCACACGCACGGCACAGCGGACACACCAGGAACCGCGGTGTTGGCCGTCGAATGGCGCCAGCTGCGCAGCATTTGTGCACCGCCGCCATCAGTGTCAGCCAGTTTGCCGTGGCATACTGAGCTCCATCACAGTCTTTAACACTGGTAGCATGCCGCGACAGCGTGGACGTGAACCATATGTGCAGTTGACGGACTTTGAGCGAGGGCGTATAGTGGGCATGCGGGAGGCCGGGTGGACGTACCGCCGAATTGATCAACACGTGGGGCGTGAGGTCTCCACTGTACATCGATGTTGTCGCCAGTGGTCGGCGGAAGGTGCACGTGCCCGTCGACCTGGGACCGGACCGCAGCGACGCACGGATGCGCACCAAGACCGTAGGATCCTACGCAGTGCCGTAGGGGACCGCACCGCCACTTCCCAGCAAATTAGGGACACTGTTGCTCCTGGGGTATCGGCGAGGACCATTCGCAACCGTCTCCATGAAGCTGGGATACGGTCCCGCACACCGTTAGGCCGTCTTCCGCTCACTCCACAACATCGTGCAGCCCGCCTCCAGTGATGTCGCGACAGGCGTGAATGGAGGGACGAATGGAGACGTGTCGTCTTCAGCGATGAGAGTCGCTTCTGCCTTGGTGCCAATGATGGTCGTATGCGGGTTTGGCGCCGTGCAGGTGAGCGCCACAATCAGGACTGCATACGACCGAGGCACACAGGGCCAACACCCGGCATCATGGTGTGGGGAGCGATCTCCTACACTGGCCGTACACCACTGGTGATCATCGAGGGGACACTGAATAGTGCACGGTACATCCAAACCGTCATCGAACCCATCGTTCTACCATTCCTAGACCGGTAAGGGAACTTGCTGTTCCAGCAGGACAATGCACGTCCGCATGTATCCCGTGCCACCCAACGTGCTCTAGAAGGTGTAAGTCAGCTACCCTGGCCAGCAAGATCTCCGGATCTGTCCCCCATTGAGCATGTTTGGGACTGGATGAAGCGTCGTCTCACGCGGTCTGCACGTCCAGCACGAACGCTGCTCCAACTGAGGCGCCAGGTGGAAATGGCATGGCAAGCCGTTCCACAGGACTACATCCAGCATCTCTACGATCGTCTCCATGAGAGAATAGCAGCCTGCATTGCTGCGAAAGGTGGATATACACTGTACTAGTGCCGACATTGTGCGTGCTCTGTTGCCTGTGTCTATGTGCCTGTGGTTCTGTCAGTGTGATCATGTGATGTATCTGACCCCAGGAATGTGTCAATAAAGTTTCCCCTTCCTGGGACAATGAATTCACGGTGTTCTTATTTCAATTTCCAGGAGTGTATATGGCGACCGTGACTGGACACCATCCCGATACAACACTCATAGTGAACCAAATATAACTATGTTAGTATTTTTGTAATTAATGTTTCATTGTGTGTGTATATATGTCTAGTTTTATAGAGTAACTGCATTATGGTCCTTTGTATGTTTGATACTAACGGAACATGCGGGAGTATCTTCTGAAGAGAACGCGTACGCCGTCCCAGGAGCCGAGCAGAAATTTCAAAAAGGCCAGAACATTTGAATTACTAGCTTTCTTGAGCATTTATGCATTGTAGTGACCTTTCACGTATTGATTTTCTAAGTATAAATAGTGTTGCTACATTACTTTTACTAGAATTCCAGTATTTCAGTAGATATAGTAAGACAATATTGTATGTGTTATCTGTGTACTGTGTTTATGTCACATTGTAAAGTGTACATTAACAACATTAGGGCATTAACGTTTTTTGCGTGTGTAAAATTTAATAGTCACTTTTGTAGGACTTATTTAGCGGAGAAACTGTCAATTGCTTATTTACATGGTGATAACTAGATCTATGTTCAAAGCCAATAAGCAAGCACGCATCACAATGCCACAAAATGAATTAAATAGTGTGAATGCATCGTCAACTAGTGCCACAGAATTTAATACCGCCGTAGTTAGCGATATGTCGATTACGGCAGAGCAACCAGCAGTAATTAATGCGCTCACGCCGTCGACACAAACTGTTGCTACTTCCGACATTCGTATGTCAAAATAAGTCCAGAAAAATATGCAGCAACCAACATCAACATGAATTTCATCTCTGACACAGACGCGTGCGAAAACGAAATGACTGTACCGAAAATTGTGTCGGTACAATCCTCATTAAGCCCAGTGCAATCGTCAATTGCTGATAATACCGATTTGTTATCCCAGCTGATGTCAAGTTTGACTGTCATAACACAAGGGATTAAAGCATTGGAAACCACGCAATCCACGTTTGCAAATGATATGAATCGTAGATTCCAGGCATTGGAAACCATGCATCCTAATCTTGCAACGGCACAATCCAAGTTTGCAAATGACATGAATCGTAGATTCCAGGCATTGGAAACCATGCAATCCACGTTTGCAAATGACATGAATCGTAGATTCCAAGTATTGGAGAGTGCGCAATTTAATTGGGCTCAGGAGCAATCTAATAAACTAAAAGCATTAAATGATAAGATTACTGAAACATTCCAGAGTTTGGAAACAAAGCAGAGTCACTTGATTGCCAGTGAGGCACAACTCATAGAACAACATCATCAGGAATTAACAACCAAATACAAAGACATATTATGTCGTCAAGATACATTAAATCATCAAGTGCAAGAAGTTATTCATGTACAGAACACTATTGCGCAGGACGTGAATACAGTTAAGCACGGTAACGAGCAAGCTATCATTGAACTTCCTCGGAGGATAATTCTCTCAGTCTCGAAGGCGAGAAACACATAGAGAAACTTTTCAATGAACATAAGATCGCATACCTCCTCCCATGAACCATGGACCTTGCCGGTGGTGGGGAGGCTTGCGTGCCTTAGCGATACAGATAGCCGTACCGTAGGTGCAACCACAACGGAGGGGTATCTGTTGAGAGGCCAGACAAACGTTTGGTTCCTGTAGAGGGGCAGCAGCCTTTTCAGTAGTTGCAAGGGCAACAGTCTGGAAGATTGACTGATCTGGCCTTGTAACACTAACCAAAACGGCCTTGCTGTGCTGGTACTGCGAACGGCTGAAAGCAAGGGGAAACTACGGCCGTAATTTTTCCCGAGGGCATGCAGCTTTACTGTATGGTTAAATGGGGTAAAATATTCCGGAGGTAAAATAGTCCCCCATTCGGATCTCCGTGCGGGGACTACTCAGGAGGATGTTGGTATCAGGAGAAAGAAAACTGGCGTTCTACGGATCGGAGCGTGGAATGTCAGATCCCTTAATAGGGCAGGTAGGTTAGAAAATTTAAAAAGGGAAATGGATAGGTTAAAGTTAGATATAGTGGGAATTAGTGAAGTTCGGTGGCAGGAGGAACAAGACTTCTGGTCAGGTGAATACAGAGTTATAAATAGAAAATCAAATAGGGGTAATGCAGGAGTAGGTTTAATAATGAGTAAAAAAAATAGGAGTGCGGGTAAGCTACTACAAACAGCATAGTGAACGCATTATTGTGGCAAAGATAGATACGAAGCCCACGCCTACTACAGTAGTACAAGTTTATATACCAACTAGCTCTGCAGATGACAAAGAAATGGATGAAATGTATGATGAAATAAAAGAAATTGTTCAGGTAGTGAGGGGAGATGAAAATTTAATAGTCATGGGTGACTGGAATTCGAGAGTAGGAAAAGGGAGAGAAGGAAACATAGTGGGTGAATATGGAATGGGGGGAGAGAAATGAAAGAGGAAGCCATCTGGTAGAACTTGCACAGAGCATAACTTAATCATAGCTAACACTTGGTTCAAGAATCATAAAAGAAGATTGTATACATGGAAGAATCCTGGAGATACTAGAGGGTATTAGATAGATTATATAATGCTAAGACAGAGATTTAGGAAACAGGTTTTAAATTTTAAGACATTTCTAAGGGCAGATGTCGACACTGACCACAATCTATTGGTTATGAACTGTAGATTAAAACTGAAGAAACTGCAAAAAGGTGGGAATTTAAGGAGATGGGACCTGGATAAACTGACTAAACCAGAGGTTGTACAGAGTTTCAGGAAGAGCATAAGGGAGCAATTGACAGGAATGGGCGAAAGAAATACAGTAGAAGAAGAATGGGTAGCTTTGACGGATGAAGTAGTGAAGGCAGCAGAGGATCAAATAGGTAAAAAGACGAGGGCTAGAAGAAATCCTTGGGTAACAGAAGAAATATTGAATTTAATTGATGAAAGGAGAGAATATAAAACTGCAGTAAATGAAGCAGGCAAAAAGGAATACAAACGTCTCAAAATGAGATCGACAGGAAATGCAAAATGGCTAAGCAGGGATGGCTAGGGGACAAATGTAAGGATGTAGAGGCTTATCTCACTAGGGGTAAGAGAGATACTGCGTACAGGAAAATTAAAGAGACTTTTGGAGATAAGAGAACCACTTGCATGAACATCAAGAGCTCAGATGGAAACCCAGTTCTAAGCAAAGAAGGGAAAGCAGAAAGGTGGAAGGAGTATATAGAGGGTCCATACATGGGCGATGTACTTGAGGACAATATTATGGAAAATGGAAGAGGATGTAGATGAAGATGAAATGGGAGATACGATACTGCGTGAAGAGTTTGACAGAGCACTGAAAGACCTAAGTCGAAACAAGGCCCCGGGGTAGACAATATTCCATTGGAACTACTGACGGCCTTAGGAGAGCCAGTCCTAACAAAACTCTACCATCTGGTGAGCAAGATGTATGAAACAGGAAAAATTCCCTGAGACTTCAAGAAGAATATAATAATTCCAATCCCAAAGAAAGCAGGTGTTGACAGATGTGAAATTTACCGAACTATCAGTTTAATAAGTTACATCTACAAAATACTAACGCGAATTCCTTACAGACGAATGGAAAAACTAGTAGAAGCCGACCTCGGGGAAGATCAGTTTGGATTCCGTAGAAATGTTGTAACACGTGAGGCAATAGCGACCTTACGACTTATCTTAGAAGCTAGATTAAGGAAGGGCAAACATACGTTCTAGCATTTGTAGACTTAGAGAGAGCTTTTGACCATGTTGACTGGAATACTCTCGTTCAAATTCTGAAGGTGACAGGGGTAAAATACAGGGAGCGAAGGGCTATTTACGATTTGTACAGAAACCAGATGGGAGTTATAAGAGTCGAGGGACATGAAAGGGAAGCAGTGATTGGGAAGGGAGTGAGACAGGGTTGTAGTCTCTCCCCGATGTTATTGAATCTGTATATTGAGCAGTGAAGGAAACAAAAGAAAAATTCGCAGTAGGTATTAAATTCCATGGAGAAGAAATAAAAACTTTGAAGTTCTCCGATGACATTGTAATTCTGTCAGAGACAGCAAAGGACTTGGAAGAGCAGATGAATGGAGTGGATAGTGTCTTGAAAGGAGGACATAAAATGAACATCAACAAAAGCAAAACGAGGATAATGGAATGTAGTCGAATTAAGTGCTGAGGGAATTAGATTAGGAAATGAGACACTTAAAGCAGTAAAGGAGTTTTGCTATTTGGGGAGGAAAATAACTGATGACGGTCGAAGTAGAGAGGATAGAAAATGTAGACCAGCAATGCCAAGGGAAGCGTTTCTGAAGAAGAGAAATTTGTTAACATCGAGTATAGATTTAAGTGTCCGGAAGTCATTTCTGAAAGTATTTGTATGGAGTGTAGCCATGTATGGAAGTGAAACATGGAAGATAAATAGTTAGTACAAGAAGAGAATAGAAGCTTTTGAAATGTGGTCCTACAGAAGAATGCTGAAGATTAGATGGGTAGATCACATAACTAGTGAGGAAGTATTGAATAGGATTGGGGAGAAGAGAAGTTTGTGGCACAACTTGACTAGAAGAAGGGATCGGTTGGTAGGACATGTTCTGAGGCATCAAGGAATCACCAATTTAGTATTGGAGGGCAGCGTGGAGGGTAAAAATCGTCGAGGGAGACCAAGAGATGAATACAATAAGCAGATTCAGAAGGATGTAGGTTGCGGTGGGTACTGGGAGATGAAGAAGCTTGCACAGGATAGAGTAGCATGGAGAGCTGCATCAAACCAGTCTCAGGACTGAAGACCACAACAACAAACAGAGATCGCATTCTCTAAGGACATTGAAGATTGGGCGAAAGAGCAAACCGAGTCAGTGCGAAATTATGTCGACCAAACCATGAAAGAAACGGTTTTTAATGTGCAAGTTAACACCGAAACTGCACAAGAACAACTTAAAGCAGAAGTTGAAGAGATTAAGGAGAATATAGGAGATGAATTTCCTGCTTGGAAAGCAAAGATAGAAAATACATTAAAAGCATTCCAGCAGGGCCTAGTTAATACTAGAGGGCACATACTACTTGCAGTTTATCAAAAGCAGACATTATTCCTTATGAAACCCTGAAACCAAATCCATGCAACAATATCCATATATTGGTGCATATGCACGTAATCAACCAGAAACAAATTATCGAGATTATCATTCACCGTGAAGTAGCCACCAGAATACACCTGTGACTATGAATGAAGAAAAAATACTTAAATATCGTCAATTCCAGATATTTATTCCTGAAAGGAAGTCGATCAATCCCGTGGTATTTATCAAGCAATTTAAAGGGATATTGCAGCGAATGTGGGCTAAGCAACAAAAAATTATGTACGTTGCAGGATTCATACATGGAGATGGATCGATGTGGGCGTCAGAAGCATCCGACTGGTGTCAAGATTACGACCAATTTGAACGCGCTTTCTTGCACAAATACTGGAATAAGAGAGTACAAGAAAGACCACGTAAGGAAGTTTTTGACCCACAACCTTTTTCTTTCAAAAATGGATCTTTAAGAAAGTATTTCGAGAAGTATATAAATAAAAGAAAATACTGGAATGAACCAATCCCGACGCAGGATATCATTTGAATATTAAGGGGTAAAGTTAAACTTGAAGTTAAGGAAAAACTTCTACATGTGCCTGAACAACATGTGGAAGATTTTCTAGCCATATTGGATTCAATAGACATTCTGTTCGAAGAATCACGTGTGCGCTATTACCAACCAAGTTACCAACCTAACAAATACAATAGTAACAACAAACAGTATGGAAACAAACCTTTTGAACACAATTCACCAAACCCACAGGTGATTTATTTCCAGAAAAACGTGAAATTTGGTAACGAAAATCCCGACCAGTGTGAACAAACATATAAACGGAAATTGAGGAAGAATAATAAGAAGAGGAAAGGATACTATCAAGAAGGGAATTATCAGCAAAAACTTCGATATCAGCAACCAACCCAAGAATATCACAACCAACCACAAATTTCAGGTTGGGTACCAAATGCTAATGCAAATGAGTGGAGAAATCAACAACCAATAATAACTGACGTAACGGAGCAGACATCTACTAATAATGGACAATCGTCAAACTAAACTCGACTGTCAGAAGCCCCGACGGTGGGGTCGAGGAAATTTTGAGGGGCAAAAAGTCAAGCGTAAATTTTTTTCGGTACAATGATGGCAGATTATTAATAGAAGAACTTCAGCAGGATATGGTGCCTTGTCAAGAGGAACACATCACTGAACCTGTTGCGAAAATTCAGGCGGCAATTGAAGGCATTACTGTGCAAGTTCCTTTAGATACAGGAGCAGCAGTAAATGTCGTTTCTGAGAAGTTATTTCAAAGAATACTTCAGAAAGCAAATCCACCGATTTTTCCTGTTCAATGTTGTAGAATTGTAGGTCCTACTGGTCATAAGTCTTCTCAGGTTAAAGTGCAGACTCAACTCCAGTTAGATATAGGAAATGTAGCTATAAATTGCACATTCCTTGTAATAGAAAAATTGGTTGAGGACTGTATTCTGGGTATAGATGAATTTAGAGAGAGAAACTGGAATATCGATTTTTCTCTAGGCCGTGCCAGTTTTACAATAATGGATCAGAAACATCAAGTGAATCTTCTCAGGGAATATAGTACCCATGGAAAGTATTGTCAGGGACGAAAGCTTCAAATAAAGTGGATACATAGCAAACCTGCACGGTATTACCAAATTAATTACTTGCAACCAGTCTTAAACCCTGAAGATATGTATATGAAAAGGTGCAAGAACCTGAATATTTGTACAACACCAAAGAAAGCAATTATATGCTCTTCTACAGGAATATCATGAAGTCTTTCAAGAAAGACCTGGTGTAATCAAGGGATACACATGCCATTTAGATGTGATACCACACCAAGTTTTCTGCCGTATTTTTTATTCAGTACCATGGCACCAACGAAAGGCAGTTGATGCGGAAATCCAACAGATGCTTGAATGGGATCTGATCGACCCTTCGACGAGTCCGTACTATAATCCGCTTCATGTTGTCCCGAAAAAAGGGAGGAAAAGTTCGTCTCGTGCTAGACGCACGGCAGATAAATAAGATGATCGTACCCATGCGAACTCATCCGGAAAATATCGATGAGTTAATTCAAAAGTTCTAGGGGATAAAATACTTAACAAATATTGATCTGAGAAGTTCATTTTGGCAGGTGGCTCTAGACGAACCATCAAAAAAGTACACCGCGTTTGTACATGCAGGTAGAAGCTATCAATTTAAGGTTTTACCTTTCGGGCTAAACGTGAGCTCAGGAGTTTTTATAAATGCTCTAGATTACGCATTGGGACCTGCACTTCGAAGCAATTTAACTTTGTTTGTGGACGACATGCTCATAGCTATGACCACATGGAAGGAGCCCGTTGATCTATTGAGAAGAGTGTTAGAACGTTTCAAGGAAGCAGGCATAACCGCAAATCTGCAAAAGTCCCATTTTGCTCGAGATAAAATCCAATTTCTGGGTCATCTTATAAATGGAAAAGGCATCTTACCGGACTCCGAGAAACTAAAGGCAATCAAAAACTTTGCAGTTGCAACAACAAAAAGGCAATTAAAGGGCTTCCTCGGAGTTGTCTCTTTTTTCAGGCGTTTCATTCACGACCACTCTATTAATGCAGAATCCTTGTACAGCTTGTTGCGCAAAAATACTCCGTGCGTGTGGACGCAACAATGCCAGATTGCATTTGAAGCAATAAAACATGCCTTAGTCAATTCACAAATATTATATCATCCCGGTATGAGCCAAGCATTCGGTTTAATGACACATGCTACGGAAACTGGAATAGGTTCATGACCCTTCCAAGTAAAGATGATAGACAGAAAATCAACTTTCTGTCCAATAGCTTTTTCTAGCCGACTCTTAACTGCTTGTGAAAGAACATATACGACTACGGAAAAGGAAGCATTGGCCGTAGTCTGGTCATTTAAGAAATTTTACTATTACTTATACGGAGCGAAGACAACAGTATACTGTGACCACAAAGCGTTAAGTTTTTTGAAAACATGTAAATTATTACATCCAAGATTAGCAAGATGGACGCTCTCACTCCAAGAATTTCAGTTTAAAATTAAATACATATGCGGACAGGATAATTTCATCGCCGATGCACTGTCAAATGGAGATTTGTCAACTATCAACATCACGGACAATCCATCCGAATTTAACGTTCTTATAATGACTGATAAAATATATAGGAAACATTTTCTTGACATGTGTAAGAACATGGGAAAAGTACAGAATGAAGATCCTCGTTGGCATTCAATAAAGGAAACTTTAGCAAAGCCTGGAAACGATGATCTGAAGAGACTGTACGAAGTTGAGGACGATGTCTTATTTTTCAGAGGGCATCTTGATTCAGATAATTGGAAGGTGTGTATTCCCGAAAAGAATGAGAATGACTTAATTTTGCACACGCACATCACTTGGGGACATTTTGGAGTATTAAAGTGTGCTCAGAAGATTGAAGCATATTGCTACTTCACAAATATTCGCAGGAAAGTACACAGACAGTTAAGGAAATGTAAAATTTGTCAGCTAGCCAAACCAGGAAATTTTTGTGTGAAAGATTTCCTACATCCTATTATAACCACTAAACCGCTGTCAATCATTTCGGTCGACGTCTGTGGTCCTCTACCATCATCAAGGGGAGGATGCAAATATATTGGAGCTTTTCTTGATATATTCACTAAGTATGTCAAACTTTATCCGTTAAAATCAGCTACTGCTGCATCCATAGCCAAGAAGCTGGTCAAGGATTATATAGTCAAGGTAGGCAAACCAGAGGCTATTCTTTCTCACAATGGGTCAATGTTCATTGGATTTCGTTGGAGGCAAACATTAACCAGTTGTGGTGTAAAACAAATTCTAACATCAGTGTACCACCCTTCGTCGAATCCCGTGGAACGAATTTTTCGTGATTTAAACCGGTTCATGAGAACATATTGCCACAACCAGCAACCCAAATGGATCGATTATCTTGACGATTTTCAGGAAATTCTAAACAATATGCCACATGCTACGACAGAATACACCCCATACGAACTGATGTTTGGAAAACAGGAACAGAATGATTGGATTCGACCAATTCCTAAAGTAGGTATTAACAAAATAGACCTACAAAATAAAATACGACAATCCTTCCTCAATATAATGGACAAGGCAAGAAAAAGGAAAATATATTTTGACAATCGACTTGGAAAAATAAAAACATACAAAGACCAAGTTTTAGTAGAAACTCATCCTAAGGCTTCACTTATACAGAGGAAGAACATAAAATGGCAATTATTGTATCAAGGACCATTTGTGATTATCAAAATACCCCATCCAGGAACCTATGTTTTGAAGGATGTGAAGAATGGAAAGGGGAAAGGAATGTGTCCTCATCACTTGTTAAAGGAATTTCATGATAACTAAAGATTCTGAAGATTGAAGATACTATTCTTATCAAACAATATTGATTAGACAATTTTCATTAAACCTATGAATCATACTTAGGATAGTTTCTTTCTTTTTGCAATTTAGTAGTTAGTTTTTCTTTTCAGGCATAATGTATGAGAGATATGTAGACATTATGTATTTGTTTTCCACTGTATAGATAAGTTTTCTTTTCAGTATGCAGAGAATTTAGCTATAGTATGAATGATTTCTTTTAAATTTTTTTTATTTAGTTGATAGTAACTTCAATCAGGTTTCACAATGCATAATGACCATGGGTTAGTGACTCAAATGAATCTTGTCTATGGAATGATATTTTTTTCTTATGTCAATTTGACAATGTCAGTGTATGTTTGTATTTGCTTTTTTACTCGCTGAGCTGAAATCATGCTGTTCGGAAGGGGTAACCCGTTATCAGCTCTTTTTTTTTAAAAAAAACCTATTACTTTGTTTCAGTCTTTTGTGATGGACATTGTCTTTATAATTGTACTATTGTTGTAACATACCTGTCTACGTGAATTATGTTATGTCAATTGTTGCTCGCGAAGTTACCAACTGAGCGAATGCCTTTCAGTTACAAGCACATCAACAAGTGTTAAAGTCCATCTGAAAGATGACGAGCATAAGTTCACACGGCATCGCCAGTTGGATTTGTGTATAGTGCATTCTATGGTTGTTGATAGAAATGAAGAACACCTTACGACTTCCCAATATTTCGAATTCAGGACAGAGAATCAGAAAGAACTTTAGATTAGATTCCATTTCAGCTCAGCATAGATCAAACGCCTTTTCCACGGAACTTACACTGACTCTTATTTTCATGCTAACCATATGCGGAAAACAATAATACCCACGAGGAAACGGTGAAATGGGAATAGAATTCAATCAGTTACCCGGAGATGAGAGATAGAAGGGAATCGTAGATGGACGTAAACCTACGCATCGACGGTTCACCTCAAGACGCAGAAGATTAACAGTGTTGTGTTTCTTTTGTGAACAGTGTTTAAATTCATTAAAAAATATCCATATTGTAAATACTTTTTTCCACTGTAATTCAATTAATTTTCTTTGCAAATGAGAAATAAAAGCATGGTAAATCTACCCTGAGGTTTTCCTTGGTTTTCTTTTGTGGGGCTTTGCCGAATGGCTAGATTACCCGTTTGAGACATCCCAGGGCGAGTGACAGAAGCTTTGAGTGATGATGAAAAAGGTTTCTGAACACATCTCGTGCCATCCTCGATAAATGAATAAAAGCAAGCAAGTAAGCTATGCATATAAGCTGCATCAGGAATTTTGAAGCAGCACAGGCTTTGTGATAAGTATATGCACCCAAATTTATAATTTCCATTTGGATAGCCATTCAGTAATACCAAAATATCATAAGAAATATTGTGGACATTAATACTCTAGTGGACACTAATACAGCATGATAAACAGTCACCGATATAGTGTTGTGTGAACGCTCGTGTTTGTTTTTGCCCAAAAACGTTCGTCCACAAGAGGGGCATATATGATCTATCGTGCAGCGTAACTTGCTGTGACAGTGCGAGAGAGAGAGAGAGAGAGAGACAAAGATATTGTTTATTACTCTCTGGCGATCAGCGCTCACATAATTATTCTTAGTAGATAGAGCTTTTGTTCTTCTTAAGCGTAAAATTTGACTAGAAGAAAGCCATTCTTGTGCTGTAAAAATCGACGCCATTGCGAGTTTTTGATTCACATTGTAAAATATATGTGTATATGGAAGGAAATCAGTTAATAGAACAATAAAATTTTGTTCATTTCAAGAAGGTACGTGTTAATCTACACCCAGAGTATACTTCTATTGTGATTTAAAAATAAATACCAGCTTAAGAACAGTTCCGACGGGAGCGCTCACTTCTAGTGAAATAGTTCGATGTTTTCTTCGGAAAAGAAGTCACTTCATGGATCATTCAAATCCACAATAGTACCTGGACATTTCTCAGAACTGAAAGCAATCTGATTGCTATGCAACAGAGCCCCGAAGAATATTTCTCCGTACTTTGGTTATCACTTTCAGCTCAACACGGTATCTGCAGCATCTGGAGCAGATTTCTACAACAGCGGAAGCGTGTAATCGCTATCAGTTTCACACATCGCCCTGTGTACGCTGTATGTATTTACCCACAACAGTGAACATACAGTTACTCACACACATAGAAAGACAATGCAAGGTGGTGTGGGAAACATTTCAGTATAAAGCTCCTGTAGAGCTAAACAGTAATTAGCCTAGTAGTAGTAGTAGTCAAAAAAGTTTTTCTTTTTTTCAAAGGAGTCTTTATACTACGCAGCGCGCATGGGTGTACAGATGTGATACTCTTAATTACGTAAGTCCATCCACCATGGCAAGGTCATATCAGGTCGAATGGGAAAAATCCGTTTTTAATTGTCCTGAGGCCAAGAACCGCATAAAAAGCATCAATCAAAATCAAATAGGATTATTAATTTCCGTGTGACTGGGGCAAAACATGTTCAATATGCTGTCCACCGTTTCCTGCAACAAGTTGAAATCGAGAAGCAGCATGTCTCACAACTGATCGTAGTGTTTCCGGAATCACGTTGAGAATGTGTTGCGCAAAGCGTGCCTTCAGTGCCGCTTAGTTTGCAATCGGAACACTGAACACAACATCTTTCAGGTACCCCACAGCCAGAAGTCACATGGATTAAGATCAGGTGATCGGGACGGCCAGGCTGTAGGGAAATGACGGCTGATAATTCTAGCGTTTCCGAAATGGCGCTTTTTTTTTATGCTGCCCGCCACGAATTCCTTTCCTGTGCTAACCTCTTCATCTCAGAGTAGCACTTTCAACCTACGTCCTCAATTATTTGCTTGACGTATTCCAATCTCTCTCTCTACAGTTTTTGCCCTCTACAGCTCCCTCTAGTACCATGGAAGTCATTCCCTCATGTCTTAGCAGATGTCCTATCAACCTGTCCCTTCTCCTTATCAGTGTTTTCCACATATTCCTTTCCTCTCCAATTCTGCGTAGAACCTCCTCATTCCTTACCTTATCACTTCACCTAATTTTCAACATTCGTCTATAGCACCACATCTCAAATGCTTCGATTCTCTTCCGGTTTTCCCACAGTCCATGTTTCACTACCATACAATGCTGTACTCCAGACGTATATCGTCAGAAATTTCTTCCCAAAATTAAGGCCGGTATTTGATATTAGTAGACTTCTCTTGGCAAGAAATGCCTTTTTTGCCATAGCGAGTCTGCTTTTGATGTCCTCCTTGCTCCGTCCGTCATTGGTTATTTTACTGCCTAGGTAGCAGAATTCCTTAACTTCATTGACTTCGTGACCATCAATCCTGATGTTAAGTTTCTCGCTGTTGTCATTTCTACTACTTCTCATTACCTTCGTCTTTCTCCGATTTACTCTCAAACCATACTGTGTACTCATTAGACTGTTCATTCCGTTCAGCAGATCATTTAATCTACTTCACTTTCACTCAGGATAGCAATGTCATCAGCGAATCATATCATTGATATCCTTTCACCTTGTATTTTAATTCCACTCCTGAACCTTTCTTTTATTTCCATCATTGCTTCCTTGATGTACAGATTGAAGAGTAGGGGCGAAAGGCTACAGCCTTGTCTTACACCCTTCTTAATACGACCACTTCGTTCTTGATCATCCACTCTTATTATTTCCTCTTGGTTGTTGTACATATTGTATATGACCCGTCTCTCCCTATAGCTTACCCCTAATTTTTTCAGAATCTTGAACAGCTTGCACCATTTTATATTGTCGAACGCTTTTTCCAGGTCGACAAATCCTACGAAAGTGGCTTGATTTTTCTTTAGCCTTGCTTCCATTATTAGCCGTAACGTCAGAATTGCCTTTCTCGTCCCTTTACTTTTCCTAAAGACAAACTGATCGTCACCTAGCGCATTCTCAATTTTCTTTTCCATTCTTCTGTATATTATTCTTGTAAGCAGCTTCGATGCATGAGCTGTTAAGCTGAGTTACGACTCCCGGGGAGGTGGGTGGGTATTCCTTCATTGCTGTGTGCGCCGCCATCTTGGCGGGTGACCTTGAACGAGTTCCGCTCGGCGCCACCAGGCCGCGGAGGATCGCGCTCTAGTTTTAACAGAGCGCGATCCGCTGGAAAACTCAACTTCCGGTGCCGCCATTGCGCTACTGAGCGGGCTTACTTCCTGCCACGCCCAGATAAGCTTATCGCTATGACGTCAGGGGACTGTATATCTTGCTCGTGAGGCAAGAGCATGCTCATTCGACTCGAGGCAGCCGCACGAAGCACACAGCAATGCCTTACAGGAGGAGAAGAGTATATCGTCGTTCAAGAATGCCTGTGTACAAGACTGTTAGCAGCTTTGATTTTACACCTAATCAAGTCGCTCAACAGGAACTTCTTACTGGTCCAATCACTTTTGTAGGTTGTAAGATTAATTTCTCTTGCACTACTAATGAGGTTGTGACTGGTAATTCATGCATGACTTTGGCTGTTGTAAGAGGAAATGAGAAACCTCTTGCTGGATTGGAGTCGTACTATGATAGAGACATTATTGCATTTAGAACGTTTGCTATTGGAGTTGTAGCAGACAGGAATTATGGTACGTGTGTTGTTACTACAGACAGACATTCTCGCACTTGTCAGCTCTTGCCGTCTTCAGAATTGTGTGGATGATGCTTTTCCAAAAGTCAGATGGTATATCGCCAGACTCATATATTCTACACACCAACGTGAATAGTCGTTTTGTTGCCACTTCCCCCAATGATTTTAGAAATGCTGATGGAATGTTATCTATCCCTTCTACCTTATTTGACCGTAAGTCCACCAAAGCTCTTTTAAATTCCGATTCTAATACTGGATCCCCTATCTCTTCTAAATCGACTCCTGTTTCTTCTTCTATCACATCAGACAAATCTTCACCCTCATAGAGGCTTTCAATGTATTCTTTCCACCTATCTGCTCTCTCCACTGCATTTAACAGTGGAATTCCCGTTGCACTCTTAATGTTACCACCATTGCTTTTAATGTCACCAAAGGTTGTTTTGACTTTCCTGTATGCTGAGTCTGTCCTTCCGACAATCATATCTTTTGCGATGTCTTCACATTTTTCCTGCAGCCATTTCGTCTTACTTTCCCTGCACTTCCTATTTATTTCATTCCCCAGCGACTGGTATTTCTGTATTCCTGATTTTCCCGGAACATGTTTGTACTTCCTCCTTTCATCAATCAACTTAAGTTTAACTTCTGTTACCCATGGTTTCATCGCAGCTACCTTCTTTGTACCTATGTTCTCCTTCCCAACTTCTGTGATGGCCCTTTTTAGAGATGTCCATTCCTCTTCAACTGTACTGCCTACTGCGCTATTCCTTATTGCTGTATCTATAGCGTTAGAGAACTTCAAACGTATCTCGTCATTCCTTAGTACTTCTGTATCCCACTTCTTTGCGTATTGATTCTTCCTGACTAATGTCTTGAACTTCAGCCTACTCTTCGTCACTACTATATTGTGATCTGAGTCTATATCTGCTCCTGGGTACGCCTTACAATCCAGTATCTAATTTCGGAATCTCTGTCTGACCATGATGTAATCTAATTGAAATCTTCCTGTATCTCCCGGCCTTTTCCAAGTATACCTCCTCCTCTTGTGATTCTTGAACAGGGTATTCGCCATTACTAGCTGAAACTTATTACAGAACTCAATTAGTCTTTCTCCTCTTCTATTCCTTGTCCCAAGCCCATATTCTCCTGTAACCTTTTCTTCTACTCCTTCCCCTACAACTGCATTCCAGTCGCCCATGACTATTAGATTTTCGTCCCCCTTTACATACTACATTACCCTTTCAGTATCCTCGTACACTTTCTCTATCTGTTCATCTTCAGCTTGCGATGTCGGCATGTATACCTGAAGTATCGTTGTCGGTGTTGGTCTGCTGTCGATTCTGATTAGAACAACCCGGTCACTGAACTGTTCACAGTAACACACCCTCTGCCCTACCTTCCCATTCATAACGAATCCTACACCTGTTATACCATTTTCTGCTGCCGTTGATATTACCCGATACTCATCTGACCAGAAATCCTTGTCTTCCTTCCACTTCACTTCACTGACCCCTACTATATCTAGATTGAGCCTTTGCATTTCCCTTTTCAGATTTTCTAGTTTCCCTACCACGTTCAAGCTTCTGACATTCCACGCCCCGACTCGTAGAACGTTATCCTTTCGTTGATTATTCAATCTTTTTCTCATGGTAACCTACCCCTTTGCAGTCCCCTCCCGGAAATCCGAATGGGGGACTATTCCGCAATCTTTTGCCAATGGAGAGATCATCATGACACTTCTTCAAATACAGGCCACATGTCCTGTGGATTTACGTGTCTTTAATGCAGTGGTTTCCATTGCCTTCTGAATCCTCATGTCGTTGATCATTGCTGATTCTTCCGCCTTTAGGGGCAATTTCCCACCCCTAAGACAAGAGAGTGCCCTGAACCTCTATCCGCTCCTTCGCCCTCTTTGACAAGGCCATTGGCAGATTGAGGCTGACTTCTTATGTCGGAAGTCTTCGGCCGCCAATGCTGATTATTTATCAAAATTTAGGCAGTGGTGGGGATCGAGCCCAGGACCGCTACCCCTAGACCACCAAGCTTCAGCAGCTGCTTAACTGGATTTGCATTGTCATAAGTACGCCATCTTGCATCAAAAAGATCCCATCCACACATCCACGCTAATGGAGAGCTGGAATGACGTGGTTGCGCAAAAGACAGTCATAGTGCTTACCAGTGACGGTACATGTAACAGGACGGAAGCACCTGTCTCTTCGAAAAGACGTGGCTCTATGGTAAATGATGCCATAAAGGTGGGTCCACACTGAGCGCGCCTGCGCAAAACGGTTGTGCGCGGCTCTGCGCGCTCAGTGTGGACGGCGAACCGCGCTGTGCCGCGCCGTGCCGCGCCGCACAGTTTTCCGGCTGTTGTCGGTACATCAAAGGAAGTGACGCGTTGGCGCACGCTCAGTTTAGACGGGGCTTGGCTCGCTCCATCTTCAGACTGTGCGCGCGCTCCAACTGGAACACAGTGCGCGCCTCGGAGCGGCGCGGCGCGGCGGGCCGTGGACGGCGCACTCCTCCCTGTCACAGCTGTGCGCGGGCTGCAGCAGCGCGTCGCAGCACGGCGCGGCGCGGCGGGGCGCGGCGGGGCGCGGGCGGCGCACTCCTCCCTGTCACAGCTGTGTGCAGGCTGCAGCAGCGCGGCACAGCAATGCGCGGCGCGGCGGGGCGCGGGCGGCGCGCTCCTCCCTGTCACAGCTGTGTGCAGGCTGCAGCAGCGCGGCACAGCAATGCGCGGCGCGGCGGGGCGCGGACGGCGCACTCCTCCCTGTCACAGCTGTGCGCAGGCTGCAGCAGTGCGGCGCAGCACGGCGCGGCGCGGTGGGGCACGGTGGGGCGCTGACGGCGTGCTCCTCCCTGTCACAGCTGTGTGCAGGCTGCAGCAGCGTGGCACAGCAAGGCGCGCCGCGGCGCGCTGCGGCGGGGCGCGGCGGGGCGCGGACGGCACGCTCCTCCCTGTCACAGCTGTGCGCAGGCCGCAGCAGCGCGGCACAGCACGGCGCAGCGGGCTGCGGACGGCGCACTCCTCCCTGTCACAGCTGTGCGCGGGCTGCAGCAGCGCGGCGCAGCACGGTGCGGTGTGGGGCGCTCAGTGTGGACCCGCCTTAAACCCGCACCACACAGTAAGCTTTTCAGGATGAAGTGGTACTGGTTAATTTGCGTGTGGATTTTCCGTAGCCTCTATTTCACAATTCTGTGTATTGACATATCCTGTCAGATGGAAGTGGTCTTCGTCTGTCCACAAAATCTTGCACGACCAGTCGTTGTCCACTTATATGCGAGCAAGAAATTCTAAAGCATAGGTCTGTCTTCCTGGCAACTCAACTGGAAGCAACTCGTGCACTTGGGAAATTTTGAACAGAAAGCAAAGAAGGATGTTTGGTAGGATTTTACGCACCGTGCTCGCAGGTATGTCCAACGTTGGGGCAATGCTCTGTGTGCTACACGTTTGCACACCACCAATCATCTCCTCCTACATTGCTGTGGCCACTGCTTCCACTGACGTCGAATCAATTCGTTTCCTCCCTCTACCAGGTTGCACACCAAAAGAATCCGTCTTTTCGAATTTCCGAATCATTTTCTCCAGCCCCAGGCAGTCATCGGTCCAATGCCTTTTCTCAAACCCTTCAGCGTCCGGAACTTCTGCAGAGCGACGTGAGCAAAGTCATTAGTCTTGTAATACAACTTTACGAGCAGGGGATGATGCTGCATTGAGACAGTCATGGCGAACGTCGCAGATGCGAAAGGAGGAAAAGCCGTGAAGCCTGCGTGTTAATGCCGACTTCAATGCGTCGTGAGCATTATAGGTGTTTTCTGGAAATCTGCGCTAATTTCCTATGGGACCAAACTACGAAGGTCATCGGTCCCTAGGCTTACACGCTACTTAAACTATGTTTCATGTTAAATGTTAAAAGGATCTTCACTATATCAGTTTGTTGTTTTGATCCTACAGAAAAATCAATATTAAAATCACCACAAATTAGCAGACCTCTGTCCTTATTTGATAACTTATGAAGGAGGTATTCTAAATTTGTAGTAAAGTGGTCATGTCACTTTCTAAGATGCTGCACAAGAAATTATGGTCATATTTTCATTTAACATATCAACACCTGATATATCCATATCTCTTTCTTGGGAATATCTTCCAGGAACAGAATGAGCACAAATTTGATATCGTTTCTAATGTAGATACAATTGTCACCATAACCTTTTGCTTTCCTGCAGAAATGACAGCCTCATGTGGAGTATGGAAAATATAGCATTTTCAGTGTGTGTTCTTGCAGCCATTTTTCAGGTACGCACAGGACCAAAAGATCGTTAATTTCGTTCTCTAGCAGTATTTGAAATTTATCAGTTTTATTTGTTAGCGTTTGCAAATTTTAGTGAAACACTACAAGGTAAACATTTAGTTCTGAAATTTGGGGCTTACTTGCTTTTGCTGCTCCACTTTGATGAGTCTTGGCTTGGTGTGGTTCTGAGTCGGCGTCCTTCTTCTTCGGTGTGCAGTTAAGTCCTCATACATCATACAGGCTGTCTTTCAGCATCTATTGGGTTGCCTAGCAATTAGAGATTCTTCTTTTCTGGGAGTGAATGCCTGCAGGATTGGTGTTTCTCCTTCCTCGAGTTTGAGCTGTTCAGCTGAGTGTTTTCCGTTAAAAACACCTTGCTTACGAATTTCCCTGTGTCGTTTTCCAATAGTTGCTGCTGACGTTGGGGATATTTTCGTTTCTTCTTCACTATCTAATTCTAATGTTAGGGCTAGTTTCACATCTTTTTTGGGTTTTTTATATGCAGATTTCGTTTGATTCAGTTCACACTGTTGTTGAAGTTTATGGTCTTCTGTGACTGGTTTTATCTGGGGTGGCTGGCTGACTTTGATTCCGATTGCATATGTCTACACAGCATTTCTTTCCCCTTCATCACCACATGTAAACTATGTTTTCTATAACCACGTCGTCTCAGGAACCTGTTTTCACCTACAATGCTGACGTACTACGCTCCAGCGCCACTTTTGAAATATTTTATTGTTCCAGTGTAACTCGTCAAATCTATATGGAACGGTACAGAGAATGAGGATTACGGTTTTTTGTGTACTAGATCAGTAACACTCTCTGCGAAGTGTTGATTCTTGTTTCTGATATCATTTGCTCCAAATAGTCGTCTTTTGTGAATTTTACTATCTTGTCTTTCACATTGTTCATGAGTTTTTTTAATCCTTCATTTACTTATATCAGTGAAAATGTATCAGATTCGGACTGTATTTTTTGGTTCAAGAGTCACACACAAGGCCCCTCACATGACACTGCTAAGAGATGAATTGTTTCGTTCATACCTCCATTCGTCTTTTTCAGTTTGTTTTTTGTACTCATACTGACCTCATCTGCTGTTCTTTGTTGATTTTTCCCGTTTTTTTACCGAACCGTCACCTACTACAATCTGTACGATTTCATTATGATGTGTTTCATTGTTTTGTTTACATTTTTCGATCAGTGATTTCTTCCTCATTTCGCGCGTAATTTTGCGATTTTCATTGTATTCATTTTTCTGGAAAACGAATTTAAGTTCACTTGCTTTAGATTCCAAGGTTTTGAGCTTCTTCAAAAGGCCACAGTTTTCTTGTTTAAGTACATCTATAATTACGGTTTTTCTCGAAATAATTTGCTGTAATCCACAATGTTGTCTGATACACTTACATTACCGGTAAAAGGCTGCTTTGTTTACGATCTTGTTGCAACTGGACTTAGTTTTTTAGTTTCATTGCGAATGCACTGCAAGGACTTACACATTTCGTACAGCAGTTTTTACACGTTACACACAAGATACTCGCATTTACACACCTTCTTTGCACACAGTTTACTGGCTGTATTTTACTCGTCGCCATCTTTGACCTCAGTTATCAGCATTCATATATATGGCTTTACTGATCTTATCATGTGTAATATAAATTGTGCTACTTGCTCTAGTACGAATTAAAAGTCAAATAGTTTGTATGGTAACTATTGAAAGTCAGTGTGAATATTGATGATCAAAGAACTGATAAAAATCAAGCAGGAAGTGCAGTTGGAGGAATGGTTCGTGTAAAAGTAAGGGAATGTTATTAATATGGTAGACTTTTGAGTCTTTTTAATTATAATATTTTATGAAAGTTTTTCTGGCTTTTTCATGAAAGAAATACGAGCCAGTAGATTTATCAATTCAGTTTCACATACCTTGTTCTGTATTTTTGGGTAAGAGCCCAGTTTTGTGGAACACCACAGTTAGTGTAGGCTAGATGAGCATAACCTGTATGAGCATGCATGTTGACAATAGTACTAACGTGAAGATCGTCTTTTTGTCCTGATAAAAGCAACATCACTTCGTGACATGGACACCATGAGACACAGGAAGCTTCAGCAACCATCTCGATGCGTGATCGTTCAACTGCCGAAGACTGGTCGGATATGAGTCCTAGGTGCGCACATTTCGTTCGATATCGTCGTTGATGGGCTTCATCAAATTGAGAAGGGGGGCAGGAAGAAAGAGGGGTAGAGCATCGAAGAACCTTCACATCTACTGTATGGTCCCCTAACCAATTCTGACGTAATCCGGGAACAAGGAGTATAGTACTTGTCTTGCTGCAAGTACAGTTCGCCTAAGGGATGCTGTAGGCCGACAAGTGGGTGCATGACTGTACATGATTGAACCGGAGATCCCTATATGGCTTATGGGTGAGAAACGAAGTCAGACTATCGTAATCATCATTTCATACTACGTAAACATATTGTAACATGAGAATACCTCCATCACCTAGCTACAGAATGGTTTACATTTACTGAGCTTCAACCGCAGCATAATTTCCTCGAAGCCAAGATATAACATACAAGCCATCTTTAATTTCTTCTTGTATTCTAATTATTGCGTATCTGCCTCAGAACACACGTAGGCTCATAAAGTACTTCCATTCATTGATACAGTAGTTTGAAACATAATTACTGATGTATATTTAACAGCACTAGTTCACTGTAGTCTTGTCTTATTATATTGACTTTTCCAAATGAAATAACTCAGGAGATGTGAAAATAATACAGTCAGTTTAAGAATCAATATGAACTTTGCCTGTTCTTTCCTTCCAAAGTGAATTCTCTTAGGTTTTGTATACAAGAAACCAAATAACTAACCGTATTTCAGACGTTGAACCTTGAAATAGAGATGAGAAATAAAAATATCAGTCTTATGCATCAGACAGATACCCTTGTTTTAATACACCAGTGTGTACAATAGCTATGATGTGATAAAAAATTAATTCTAATTTTATACTCTTGGATATTTAATGCTCTGTGCAACACTGCATACATGATATCATGACTTGATATTAGTAGCTAAAAGAATAGATGTACCTTATCACATGTTAGTTTTATAATCATAGAACCCATTTTTCTCCTCTAAAACATATATATTTGTATAGACCAGGTCTCAATCTGGCCTATATAAGTAATGATGATGTTTCAGATGTGTAAGGTACAGAATGTGAAGGAAAGTCAGTATGACATTGGAGGTGGAGACTGGAAGAAAATGACTGTACTATACCACAGACATAACAAAGTAAAAAAAATAGGAGTGAGGAAGGGAGACAGCGAAAAACCATAAGCAGGGAATATGTTCAGAGAAAGGAAATATGGTAAAACCTGATACCAAAAATATATTTGTAAGCAACAGAAAGTTCAGTGTAAACACTGTGTCAGAAACTGTAATGGACATGTTGTCAATTCGATTTATTTACTGTACTGTAATATTTTGAACTTATTAGAAAATTTGACTGTTACTTGTTCTCTAGTTTGATTATTTATACCACATTAACATCAATGATGTCTATGTTACAACTTTTGTTTCAAGACTTCATTTTTGTGATACAATCCTACTATCTGTTCCACTTTTTGACATTTTTTGTTAAAGCCTAAGCAAAATCTTTAAAAATTCATAGTATACAGATAGATGAATCAAATAAAGCTATTATCGAGACAATATGTAACCGAATATTACTGATACTGATGTTATCACAGTTCTATAAACCTAGCTAATTGACCGAAAACTGGATAAAATTTGAAAATTATTTTTGATTTTAATTCTATGTGAAAATAAACTCTGACTTGTTTTATAAATTCTTACTGGTTATGGTCAGTGTTGATTAATACACCAGTTCTTGTTGGGTATGTTTCAAATATATCTATTGTATATAACCCTTTAAATCATTATGTTTTGCCTTTGCCTTTTGTGATACAACTTATCACTGTAAAAGTTTTGAAAACTGCATGAATTTGAAATTATTTGAGAAAATGTTTCCACCATGTTAAATAATCATCATATAGAACACTTACTCTGTGTCACACTACATCACAACAGAGGTCCTTGGCTACAAAGAAATTATTTCATGAGGAATAGTGTGTTTTCATTAAATCTTTGTATTCAAAGTTATATGATATGACTATCTCTCAGGAGACTTATATGTTTCTCAAAATCTCTCGTATGAGAGGTATAATTATAACAACCAAATGCTGTCTCATTCTTTTAAACTAAATCATTCGATGCCAGATCTTTAGTTTGGGAATCATCCAGTACCACCTTTGGCCGAATTCTTGCTATCTTAAATTTCCGGCCAGGAATTAAGTTTTTCGTTACTTATTTGCTGGTTTGCTGTTTCACTACCCATTTTATAAATTATGAACACATTTTAGAGTGATATACACAAAAAAGAGGTAGGCTCCAAAACGGTAATCACGCTGGTTTCAATTTCTTTCTGACTCATCAATTTAAATAAAAACAAACAGAATGATATTCCATCAAGACAAAATATGTTTTAATGTATTAAATTATTACATGAAATCAGATTTATTTTACTGATAATACTCAGATACATATCTCTGATTTGTAGACTCTGTGGAATTGTTATTAATGTGAGTAGTTAGTTGAAATCTGATTTTTGAAAAAAAAGGATGTCTGACATATTGATGTCAGACATATTGCTCTGAAACTGTTAATTACTTATTGTCATCAGACAGTGAGATGGAACTAATTTGTTTGGAACTGTTGTTGAAAGTGATCTCAGAGATTGCTAGTGTTGAAACATAGAGTTATTTTATAAATTGGCGATATTAAAGTATCATTATCATTTTCAGTCATTTCAAAACAAAGACCCAGAATAACTCATCTCAGATCTTGAAGATATCGAATCTACTTCTGGACTTCTGCAGCCTTTCCAAAAGTTAAGTGCTGACACAGGACAGCCACACAATATTATTATCATTAATGCTGCAAAACAGTGATGATTGACTAAAATACGCATTATGACTTTGTTCCAATATTGGATGGACACCTATTGTCTGTGCATGTTATGAGGTCCCATAGTAAATAAAATGTACACATTTTTTAAAATTTGTTTAGTAAAGATGTCAGTATAAAAAATCTTACACCATTAATGCTGTGTCCAAGTAATATAATAAGAGATACATGTCTACACTTCAACATTAATACTTATTTTCCATCTTTTCATGAGATTTATGTTTGTGTAGAAGATGCTGGTGCCTGAACTGTAGCTGAAACTGGCCAATGGCAGGACTACATAGTTTTTACAAAGATGGAAAATGACATTTCAGAAATGTTGTATGATTTTCGTAATTGTCTGACTATGATTGACCATCTGATCCACAATACTAATCCAGAAGGATATGATAAATCGTATGTTTCTAAAACAAAAACGTATATCTGAAAAGATGTGAGATACTTACATGAAAAAGTCTGCTGTAGCAACACCAACCCTACATAATAGTATATGGCCATGATTTGGAATTGGCGACAAGTTGCTGTTACCTCTCGTTCTCCCTCCAAAGTCCTCACCCATCACCTTTACTTGAAGGATGTGCCATGAACTGATAAGATGTTTTAATGTTATGTCATGCATTACTTAACACGAAACTGTAGGGAACATAAGAGCATCTGTTACTACTGTTCTGTTATAAATTCAGTCATAGCGTGATGGGGTGGTGTACCACCTACCTGCAGTCCATACGCATTTAGCTCCCTGGACCATGCAGCTAATTCAGTCATTGTATAGACAGATTTCATTGATTTTATTGAGTACTGTATGTAACAGTGTACAAAACTGAGCTGATTGAAATAGCTTTCACAATATTCACATAAAATATTGTCTCAGTTAAAAGCATATTTTGTGATCCATTTTAAAGACTTTCACTTTGCTGGCCCTTTGATAGAAAACCACAGGGTTCGATTTGTGAAATAGACATTTTATTTCTTTACATTTTCATTTGGCACAACATAAATACGTCTTGGTGATATGTGCAAGGTTTGATCCTGGAAGAGTTTGATAACGTGTCACTTCCGTCTGTCTTGTAGTATGAGGCGAATAACACTTATTATACTTGCTTCACCATTACCGAAATAGCCATATCCCCGTATATGTGTTCCGAAGTGTAGCATTCCTTCTTCAATTTAAGGGGCACTCTTGATCCTTAAACTCTAAATTTCTTTCAGATTTACCACAAAAAAATCTGCGGTGTCACCTACCACGTTTACATCGAAAAATTAGGAGGAATGGAAGTACTATATGAGCCTACGTGTGTTCTGAGGCAGATACGCAATAATTAGAATACAAGAAGAAATTAAAGATGGCTTGTATGTTATATCTTGGCTTCGAGGAAATTATGCTGCGGTTGAAGCTCAGTAAAATAAACCATTCTGTAGCTAGGTGATGGAGGTATTCTCATGTTACAATATGTTTACGTAGTATGAAATGATGATTACGATACGTCTGACTTCGTTTCTCACCCATAAGCCATACAGGGATCTCCGGTTCAATCATGTACAGTCATGCACCCACTTGTCGGCCTACAGCATCCCTTAGGCGAACTGTACTTGCAGCAAGACAAGTACTATACTCCTTGTTCCCGGATTACGTCAGAATTGGTTAGGGGACCAGAATTGGTTAGGGGACCACACAGTAGATGTGAAGGTTCTTCGATGCTCTACCCCTCTTTCTTCCTGCCCCCCTTCTCAATTTGATGAAGCCCATCAACGACGATATCGAACGAAATGTGCGCACCTAGGACTCATATCCGACCAGTCTTCGGCAGTTGAACGATCACGCATCGAGATGGTTGCCGAAGCTTCCTGTGTCTCATGGTGTCCATGTCACGAAGTGATGTTGCTTTTATCAGGACAAAAAGACGATCTTCACGTTACTACTACTTTTGGACATCGGTTTATATATGCATGAATCACAGTGTACAGCTCTGAAAATTTGCTGTATGTTTCTTAAAAAATTTTACTCGCTCTAATTCCTACAAATACACTCAATTCATCGACATTTTTATTTTTTATTTTTCCATCAGTCCTTTAACTTGCGTTGCCTGCCACGAATTAGTCCCTTGTGCCAACCTCTCCACCTCAGAGATGCACCCAACGTCCTTAATAGTTGTCTGAATATACTCTAATCTCTACCCTTCTCTGCTGGTTTCACCCTCTACAGCCCCCTCAAGTAATTCTCTGATAGCTCAGTCCACGTCCTGTCACCCAGCCCCTTTCCTTGTCAGTGTTTTACACGTGTTCCTTTCTTCGCCTATTCTCTGTAGAGCCGCATCATTCCTTACGTTATCAGTCCATCTAATTCTCAACATCCCTCTGTAGCACCACGTCACAAAGGCTTCGATTCTCTTCTGTTTTGGTATTCCCACAGTCAATGACTGACTTCCGTACAATGCTGTCCTCTAGCCGTACACCATTAGAAATTTCTTCCTCGAACTAAGAGCGATGTTTGATTCCAGTAGCTTTCATTTGGTCAGGAATTTAGTCTTGTTTCGTGACGTATTTTACTTCCAAGATACGAATATTCCAACACCTCGTCTACTTCATGGTTTCTAATTTCGTTGTTAAGTTTGTTGCTAACCTTATTTCTAGTGCTCCTAATTACTTTCGTTTTTCTTCGGTGTGCTGTGTTCTAACTTCATTCAGCAGGTGCTGTAATTGTTCCTCACTTTCGCTGAGGACAGCTATGTCATTAGTGAATCTTATTATTGTTATGCTTCCATCCGGAAGCCTTTTCTTTATTTCTGGTATTGGCTCTTCGATATACACACTGAAAAGTGGGGGCGAGAATGCATCCCTGTCCTACATTCTTTTTAGTCTGAGAACTTCCTTCTCAGCCTTCCATTCAAGTTGTTCCCTCTTGGGTCCAGTGCAGAGTGTACACCACCCACCTTTCTCTAAGATTTACACAAGTTGTCCTGAAAACTTCGCACATCTTGCACCACATAATACTTAACGCTTTTCCTAGGTCGACGAATCCTATGAATCTGTCATGAGTTTTCTTCATAGAACTGCACATCTATAAATGAAATAAACATTAAATTAGCTAACTATAAATGTTACGATCCTAGAAGGTAGTAGATGTCCTCTTGCTTGTGTTTCACACCTACGTAGTCGTAGGCAGTGATAGAGGTCAGTTAACTGACTGCAGCAGCTGCAGAGAAAACCAGTGAGAATGTATTGTTGATTTATTTACAGGTTATCGCTCTAGTTACACAAACAGGCGTCTCTCGCGTAACATATTGACTGAAGAACATTCGAATACACCCAAAAATCGAATTATTAAGGATATGGCTATAAACATTAAATTTCAGCTCCATAGGAGCCAGATTCCTGTAGACACTCAGTGCCCATGTTGCTCCGAAATGACGAACTGTAGCAGGATGATGGTGTATGTGACGAGAGTGGCCGCCGCCGCCGTCAGCAGTCTTGCGTCCACTGTGAACAGTGAGCACGCGCTGAACGCCATCTTGAAGTTCGTCACCTCGTGCGTCAGCTGTTGTAGCTGAGTGGCGACTGGATTCTCTCCTGGAAACATCATATAACGTTGTTTACCAGGCTACAAACCGAGATCAATGACACAGGTTTCTTATAAATTACTTACACAAAAGTAACCTAACTGTGAAAATGTTTGATAAATTATTGAATGCAGTATATCTTCGACTTTTATTTCCAGCGAACATGGTTAGTTCCTGGCGTTCCCGCTAGGGGGAATGAGTTACTGCAACCGTTATCATGGAGTCATATGCTTGCACAGAGTGTGCGCTGTGTTGTTTATAATTTCATGAACCGAAATCCGCTACAACAGTTCAGAGACAATTCAGGGCAAAATATCGCGAGCCGCTAACTGAAAGACAAACTCTTACTAACTGTCTGTGTTTCACATACGACACTGGGTCACTGTCGATCAGTAGTCTCTAAAGGAGCAAATTAATTAGTTCGGTAGTCTTACTTTTGTAGACTGGATAAGTCAATGAGACCAACCCACTTAGAACTGAATACCCTTAATGTTACAGTGTGGAAGGTATTATGGAAACGCCTGTCATTCAAACGACATACCACACTATCATCACGAAGTTGTCGTGTACCTCCATAGGTATGTGCCAATTTGGATTGGACATTGTGGGATAATATCCTCACCACCAGGATCACCTGATATAGCCCCAATGGGCTTCTGAATATGAGGCTACAGTGAAAGATGGAGTGTTCGTTCCTCCACTTCCAGGAAACGTCGACGAGCTGTGACAACAGATAACACAAGCAGTTACCACCATACATGAAGACTTGCTTCATAGCATTTAGCAGGAAAGTAATTACAGATGGTACATTTGTTGTGTTACAAAAGGTAGCCAAAATGAACATTCTTAAATAAAACATGAAGACCATATACTGCACTCAGAGCTGCATCAACAGTATCTGTAATTTATTTTCCTTTTTCACAATAATTAAAGGTTACTTTTCTGTAACACCCCGTAGATAAGGAAAAGGAGTGAACATCTAGGTGGATAGTATTGTGAAGGTGACGCTAAAAGCAAAATTATCCCAGGAAATATATTAGATTGCACTTTTAACTAGGTTGCTTGCATTTATAGTCTCCTATTTGTCGTGAGTTATTATTGCATAACTTTTTTTCGGCTTTGAGCTTAGTCGTAATACCGTATTCATTGTCATCAAAATGGTTCATTCGATATGTTGCGTAGTTTCTGGACGGTACCAAGTTCTCAACAACGAGAGTTCTAACCTCTGAAGGGATAAACCAATCGAAACCGAACGTATGCCAGAACGCTAACGGAACACGCAATGAGACAAGAGAGCAAACTGAGAAAGAGAATACCCCTAAACATACGAACTTGTGTGTGTGGAAGAATACACTGACCAACAATGAAAACGTTTTGGGCTCAAAAACAGCTGATTTTTATGTATTTCCCTCTGTTGAATTTATTAACAACCGATTAGCTTTCGTTTTGGCAATAAAGTAACAAGTCACTTTTTTAGAGTCTACATTTTCTCCTAAGGGAAAATTTTATTTTTGAATCTAGCACACCTGTCAACTGACAAAACCCAATTTCTTCACCTTTTTATAAGTTGTAAACATGCATTTTGTTAGTATGAGAGTAAGTTTAATACTGTTTCTCTTTTAATTAGTGCAGAATTTCTGGTGTTTTGAGTTTATTCTGAAATAAAATTTCTTAAAATGCTACGGAAATGTGTAAATTCAGTGAATAATTTTCGTTATATTTGGACTGAGTAATTCGATCACAGAAACAGAGTCTGAAACCTCTTGTGAAAACTGTCTATTGGCATTATTTTTGTGTGAGAGTAGGTGACCGGGGAAAGTCATGGTCTTACTATATATGTTGCAACTCTTGTTCTGTTATGCACCAAGAACAACTCAGAAATAATAGAAAAAAGCGATCTATGGTTGTTACTATACCTATGGTTTGGTGGTAGTATGCGAGCCATGTACATGACTGTTAGTTCTGCATGCCTTCACCTATATAGCACACAAACATGCATTTCACTTTTGATTTTGACATGCAAGCTTTTTTTTAGTCTGGGTGATCCCTTTGAGCACCATTGACATAACCTCCTTTCCAAAAGCCTTCTGAAGCTTACTGTAAGTTGTCGTCGCGTTTTCAGCCAATTTAACGCAAAAAGAAATGGTATACTGTTGCGCAATATTATGCGGTTCCATTTCCATGACGAGAAACACAAACACGTGTCAACTTATTACAGCACAACTCACGACTGAGCAGTTGCATCGATGTGCCGCTTGGACTAGAAGCAGCTTATAGACCAAGGTCAAAGATATTGTGCCCACAGAAGCCTACAGGGTTGCCACATCTTGCAAAGAAAATCAGTCTCATTACTTTATTGTCGCACCCTGTAAGTGTGCTGCATTAGTATCAGTAAGTAACTACATAAAACTCCATGGCCTTCAGCGAAACATCTCTACAATCCCAGCTGTCATCAGTGTTGCAAGCTTAATCTATGACAAAAAATAGGATTTGCAATTGCACATCCATAAACAACTAATTTCTTGCGAGTGAGATTGTACTGAACAAAATCAGCTTCTCGCTTCCCACCATCGATGGACATATGACCATAAAACGTTATTTCTATAACTATCACCCAACGACACTTCTGCGTAACGTTTTTTATTTTTACGTCACTACTTCCGCCTTTGGTCTGATATCGAAGTAATGCAGTCATGTATGTGTCACTTGCATTACAAGCTCCATCACCATACCTCATGTAGAGGACACAAAGCTCGAAATAAAAACAAGAAATACTTTTATTTCTGTTGGTTACCTTTTTAATGTAATCAGGTGAATGCACTATGGTCATTAAAATCATCGAATGCATATCTGTAATAATAAGGTAATGCGATTATATCAGTAAAGAAAGAAGTAACTCTGCACGTTTTATGAGTCTACTCACAACTCACATGCGTATAAATCGCTCTGACACTCTGGTATTACACGCAGGTGACGAAAGTCATGGGATCCCTCCCAATATCGTATGAGACATTCTTTTGTCCGGTGCACTGCAGCAGCTCGACGTGGCATGGACTCAATACGTTGTTGGGAGGACCCTGCAAAAATATCGAGCCATAACTGCTAAAGCATGGCCAGTACAGGATTTTGTCCACCAACTGAACTATAGACTACATCCCATAAATGTTAAATGGGATCCATGTCGGGTGATCAGGATGGACAAATCATTCGCTCCAATTGTCAAGGCCACAATTTTCTTCAAACCATCCAAGAACAATTCTGGCCTGGTGACATGGTACATTGTCATCCATAAAAATTCCGTCGTTGTTTGGGAACTCCACGAATCGTCTCCAAGTAGCCGAACATAGCCATTTCTAGTCAGTGATCGGTTCAGTTGGACCAGAGGACCCAGTCCATTCAATGTAAACACAGCCCTCGCCATTATGGAGTCAGCACCAGCATGCACAGTGTCTCCTTGACAACTGGGCTCCACGGCTTAGTGGGGTTTGCGCCACACTCGAACGTTACCATTAGCTCTTAGCAACCGAATTCGGGACTCATCTGACCAGTCGTGAAGCGTTCAATCGATATGGAGACGTGACCAGGAGAGGCGCTGCAGGCGATGTCGTGCTGTGAGCAAAGGTACTAGTATCGTTCGTCTGGTGCCATAGCCCATTAACGCCAAATTTCGCCGCATGTTCCGCATTGATTTCTGCAATTATTTCAAACAGTGTTCCTTGTCCTTTAGTACTCAAAACACTACGCAAGCACTGCTACTCTCGGCCATTAAGTGAGGGCCATCGAACACTGTGTTGTTCGTAACGCCTGAAATTTGGTACTCTTGGCAGACTCTCGACACTGTGGATCTCAGAATATTGAATTCCCTAACGATTTTTGAGATGGAATGTCCAATGAGTGTAACTTCAACTCCCATTCCGCATTTAAAGTCTGTTAATTCCCGACGAGCAGTTATGATCACGTCGGAAACTTTTTCACATGAATCACCTAAGTACAAATGACGGCTCCGCCAATGCACATCCTTTTATATCTTGTGTAAACAACACTACCGCCCTCTGTACATGTGCATATTGCTATCGCATGATTTTCGTCACCTCAGCGTGTGTGAGTGATCGAGCATACAATATTAACAACTAATGAGGACTTCTTCATCACATTTCATGTCACTTTTAGTTTCCTGTCTACTTAACGTATTTACTAACCTACATTCACTTAACGTATTTACTAACCTATATCTGACTGCAGTAGGAGATCCTCAGCAATTTCTGCGGAATGTTTCTCTTCATTTACAGTCATCTGACAAGTAGCTGCCAAGGCAACCATTCTACAAAAGATGACAAAAAAGTCGGTGAACAGAGCAATGTCAACCCAATATCTCCTGAACCCTCTATTATTTTCAAATGTGATAAACAATGTGTGGAAAACTGTTTCAATTGCAGCTGCCATTGAGTTCACTACCATTGCCGTGACTGGAATGCTGTACAAGCAGTTAGCACTGCCCGCTAGCTTCTTTAACCTCCAGTGAGCTATTTGTAGTTGTCTTAAACGTTCATTCATTTCATAGAAGTTGCTGTAAACAGAAGTCGAAAAAACATTGCACCAACGGGGCTTATGGAAGCAAATGTCGCTTACATAAAGAGGTGGTGAGCGAGAAATATTTGGCACTGGTTCACCGTTCAGTGTGTGTTGAACGAAGTTCGCAAGTTTAGTATTAATGAAACGAAATCTGCGTCTGAGAATGAAAACCAGGAACACGAACTGGTTAACGTACAACGCCGTGATTAATTCGGACACAGTGTGCACGGCGAAATCGAGGCCGATGGCAGCCCAAGAGCACGAGTGGGCGACTTGTAACGCAAACACGGACGATACGGTGACGACCGCCCAGATCCTGTCAGCGCGTCGACCAGTCCCAGAGTCCGACTGGAGGAGGCTGTCGATATCCCGCAGCTCGTGGACGAGCGAGATGAAGCGCTGACTGCGGGCAGCGAGTGAGCTGACCAGGCAGGAGATGGCTGCTGCGTGGTTCACCAGCACTCGGAGCATCAGACTTGTGGAACTGGTCCGGAAACGAAGGACATCGGGATCTGAGTTGTAGCCAATCACTGCGATGGTTGCCAGCGCCAGTATAAAAACCAGCCAGGCAGCTGAGCATGCGCGGGAGATGCGGCCCAACCACCGCGCACCAGTCTCATGGTATGGCGGGACCCCCAGCGCCAGCGACGCCACGTACAGTGGACGCAGCGTCTGCAACGGGCTGAACTCGCTCTCCGCTCCCCGTGGTGTAGAGGATGATATCGTCTGGAAAAGAAATAACAGTTTTAAATGGACCAGAGAGCCGAAGAAGCTGGTACACCTGCCTAATACCGTGCAGGGCCCCCGTGAGTATGCAGAAGTGATGCGACACCACTTGGCATGGACTCGACTAATGTCCGAAGTAGGGCTGGAGGGAACTGACACCATTAATCCTGCAGGGCTGTCCATAAATCCGTAAGAGCACGAGGGGGTGGAGATCTCATTTGAACAGCATGTTGCAAGCCACCCCAGATATTCTCAATAAAGTTCATGTCTGCAGAATTTGGTGGCTAGCAGAAGTATGTTCCTGGAATCACCTGTAGCAATTGTGGACCTGTTGGACGTCGCATTGTCCTGCTGGAATTTCCCAAGTCCGTGGGAATGCACAGTGGACATGAATGGATGTAGGTGACCAGACAGGATGCAACGTACGTGTAACCTGTCAGAGTCGTATCTAGACGAATCATGGGTCCCACATCACTCCAACTCCATATGCCCCACACAATTACGGAACCTCCACCAGTTTGAACAGTCCCCAGCTGACATGTAGAGTCCATGGATTCAACTGGTTGTCTCCATACCCGTACACGTCCATCCGCTCGATACAATTTGAAACGAGACTCGTCCGACCAGGCAGCGTGTTTCCAGTCTTCAACAGTCCAATGCTGGTGTTGATGGGCCCAGGCCAGATGTAACGCTTTGCGTCATGCAGTCATCAAGGGTACACGAGTGGGACTTAGCCTCCAAAAGCCCATACTGATGAAGTTTCGTTGAATGGTTCGCACATGGCACTGGTTGATGACCTAGCACTGAAATCTGCAGTGACTGCAGACGGGTTGCACTTCGTTCACCCTGAACAATTTTCTTCAGTCGTCGTTGGTCCCGTTCGTGTAGAATCTTTTTCCGGCTGCAGCAATGTCGGAGATTTGATGTTTTACCGGATTCGTGATATTCACAGTACACTCGGGAAATGGTGGTACGGGAAAATCCCCACTTCATCTAACAAATGCGCCAGAAGCTTGTTGCCTTATATAGGTGTTGCCGACCGCAGCACCATATCCTGCCTCTTTACATATCGCTGTATTTAAATCCGTGTGCCTACACCAGTTTCTTTGGCACTGCAGTGTATGTGAAATAAATTGTGTTTATGACTTTAAAAAGCTCACATGGACATATTTCATACCACATGGACATGTAACCTTTAGCACTGACTTAGGGATGGTGGAGATAAAACCCTCACCGAGTTTTTAAATGCTCTACCTTTGATTCACAATCATGGAAACAACTCCTGATTGAAACTGGAAATATTCAAAAATTGACGGAAAAACTAGGTTCTTCCATTGTAATTCAGCCAGTGCACAAAATCACGTATCCTTATTGCACAGAATATCTTAGAACTCAGAAGTAAGCTTAATGAGTTGCTTATTTGTGTTGAAGAATTCGTGCTGAGCAAACCAGCTGATATAATCTGCCACTCTGAACATCATGTGACCAGTGGTATAGATGCGTTAAGTGTTAAAGGACTCAATGTGGTGTCACCGCCAGACACCACACTTGCTAGGTGGTAGCTTTAAATCGGCCGCGGTCCATTAGTACATGTCGGACCCGCGTGTCGCCACTGTCAGTAATTGCAGACCGAGCGCCACTACACGGCAGGTCTAGAGAGACGTACTAGGACTCGTCCCCAGTTGCACGACGACGTTGCTAGCGACTACACTGACGAAGCCTTTCTCTCATTTGCCGAGAGATAGTTAGAATAGCCTTCAGCTAAGTCCATGGCTACGACCTAGCAAGGCGCCATTAACCATTTCTGGAGAGAGTCTCACTTGTATCATCAAGAATGCTGTATACAAATGATGGATTACAGTTAAGTATTAAAGAAGCTACGTACTTTTCTTTATAGCATTCATTACGTATCCTCTTTCAGACATCACGCCAGCTGGCGTGTGTAACGCGTGCATTTCGGCTACTTCCGAGTGGTGTGGCTGTCTTGATACGCCCAACACTCAAGTTAGTGTCTTACTTCTGTAGTGAAAACATGGAGAAAGGAGGAGTTGTCACATTTGTCAGAAACTGTTTTGGTTTCAAGAATATCCATACTTAACAAATTTTGTTCAGAGCATCACTTACAAGCGTGTCCAACATAAGTGCCATTTCACAATAAGTCTTTTATAATAATAAGATTTTCAGAATACCTTCAGGGAACTTTAAGCTCTTCATAAAATATCTGGAAGTTCTGTTGTCCCATCTCACAGTAAAAAACAAAGAAATAGTGGTTGCTGATGATTGTAACGTAGGTTTATTGAAATGCTCCATCAGTGAACAGTTATTGCCATCAGTAATACTGTCATTCAATTTAATTCCTACTGTGAATTTTCTAACAAGGTTGCATAGACGCTTTGAGACTGCTATTGATAATATCTTTGTAGACAAATCTAGGAAAAAAGTCGTATCACAAAAACGATAGTAAATGACCTTTCTTATCATGACATGTAGCAAATTGTGTTAAATGTTGTAATTTCTCAGGATAAACAATATATTAAATAAAAATATTGAGAATTTAGGAGATTGCTCAAAGACATGAACTGGATAGATGTATACAATACTTATGACTCAAATGGAAAATACAAAGCACTTATTACTAAAGTTACTTCCTCTTTTGAAAATTGTTTCCCTTAAATGTAACTCAAATCAAACAGAAGTCTAAAAATAAACCATGGGTTACCGAATATATAAATATACCATACGGTACAAGAAGGAGACTGTATCTACTATCTAGGAACAGCTCTGATGTTAGCATTGTAATGCATTACAAAGAATACAGCAAAATATTGAAGAAAATAATACAGAAATCTAAGCAGCTTTCATAAGAAAAAGATAACTACATCAGGCAACAAAATAAAAACTATGTAGGACATATTGAAGACAGAGACAGGTCGAGCCAAAAAGGAAGAACAACAGATAGCTTAAAAATAAATAATACTTTGGTAACAAGTGTATGTGGTGTTGTATGCCTTTTAAATAAGTACTTTTTTTCTAATATGACAACTTGGGGTTATTGGGTTCGGAAACAGTGCAGTGGTGTGTCTAAGACCACTCCTTAGAAATAACTTCAGTAAAATGGAAAGGACACTCCCGTCTCCCAAAGAAGTAGCATCCATTGTAAAATCCTTAAAATCTAAGTATTCTAGTGGTTACACTAACATACCAATGAAGTTGATCAATGAGTCTCATTTGAGGTAAGTTGTATTTTAAGCTATTTGTGTAATAAATCTCTTATCAGAAGAACATTTCCATACCAGCTAAAATATGCTGAAGTTAAGCTCCTTTACAAAGAAGGGGATGAAGAGATACTATCAAACCATGAATAAATCTCACTTTTGCCGACTTTCCAAAAATATTTGGAAAGGTTGATTTAAGTGTCTCCCTAAGCATCTGACTGCAAATAATGTATTGTCAAAGTCACAGTTTAGGTTCCTTAATGGTTCCGATATAGAGAACGCTGTTTACATGTGTAGTGAGAAGGCATGTAATTCATTAGCTAACAAATTAGAGACTACTAGAATTTTCTATGAGCTTTAAAAATTCTTTGAGTGTGTGAACCGCAGGATTCCCTTAAGTAAATTATAATATTATGTTGTCGCTGGCAATGCTGTGAAATGGTTCCAGTCTTACCTAACCAACAGGAAATAAAGGTATCATTCTGAAATACATGTGCAGTATGCAGTCAATCTTAATCTGATTGGGAATTAATTATGTGTAGTGTTCCACAAGGTACCATTTTGTGCCCATTGCTTTTTGTTGTTTACTTTGATGACCTCTCGTCTGTTACATTGCCATATCCAAAGTTTGTTTTGTTTGCAGATGATAGAAACATTGTGATAAGTAGAAAGTCAAGTACAGATTTGTAAAAGGATGCTAATCAAATTTTCACTGACATTAATAAATGGTTGAAAACTAATTCACTGTTGTAGCGGCACCACCGTTTAAGATAGGAAAAACTATTCAGTGCAATATTTCTAAGTGCACCAGTTACAGCCAGGTGCAGGCCTGTTGACAGTATGTTACGCTTCCCAGCGGTATCGAAGTAGAATGGAGGCCACAGGGTCGTAGAACCATTGGAAAGAGTAAATGCGGTGGTTTGCATGGCGCAAGTTATAGACAGAAGGGGCCCACTTGTCCAACCTAGATGCTATGAGTACATGGCCTGGAGCAGCGTGTTAGCAAAACAAAGGTGCACAGCAACGTATAAATAGGTGCCAGTTTTCTAATGAGGGGGATTCAAGAGTGGCAGCTCTCCTGGACAGCGGGCATGTCACACCTCTGGCTACACGCAGCAGCAGATGAGGTGCCAGCATTCCAGTTCAAAGCGGGTCACTGGTTCAACCCCCTGTGGCAAACGTGGGGTCCATAGCCAGCCAGCAGTGGGCCACTCGAAGACTCGCTACCGCGGGCAGTCTTGTTGGCTCCCAAGACACATCGGAGGCATCCCGAGGCAAGGGCTCAGATCTGGCTATCAGATCGCTGGTGCTTGTTGTCCCCAGCGATCTTAACCACAACGGCGAACAAGCATGTAACGGGCCACCCTGCAGCTCACAGCGAGCAGTGCTGAGGCAACGGGGATGAGGGCTGCTGAGTCGGCTGCTGGCGCATCCTGATGTCGTCAAACACCACTGGCACGCCACATCACATTGCATGGGTCACTGAGGTAGCCCTTCGTGTCAAATTGTTTTGCAGACAGCGAAGTGACGTCCTCGGCATTGTGGGACCCTGTGACGCAAACAGAGGGTAACGTGGCACTGTAGCTGGGCATAATAAAGTACTTGAAGAACACGGCCGAGTTTTAATCCTGATAGTTTCCATCCACGTCCAACATTCCTCCACCACACGCCAACATCTACATTTGTCAGTGGCAGCTACATTTGGTGTCAGAATAGCAGGCATGGTCTGTACGGTACGACGTTTGAGCTCACTGCCTGCTTTACAGTCAAAAAATGCAGTGAGAGCTGACCAGTTTTTCTTTTTGAGAGTTGGACGTTTTCTTTCTTTTCGTTGCAGAGTAAGTGGTAGAGTGTTTGGGGATGAAAGATATTTTTGTGGCATTTAATTACTTTTATTTATATCCTCCTATTACATCATCACATAAAACGTAAGATGAGACACTGAGCTGCAGGAAGTCACTTTATTTTTGTAGTTTAATGTTTTGTCTCTGTGGGAGTTTATAGGTTGAAATGGGACTAACTGGGAATGGGAACGAAAGCAATACAATGGCAGAGTCAGGGACACAGGGTGTGTGGGAACCAGAAACAGTACGGATTTTTTGGGAAAGGTAGCACAATTGACAGCAGACAATACGCAGTTGAGAAGTGAATTAACATCTAGGAGTGAGCGGGAAAACGCATCTGATCAGTCGTTGTTTCCTATGGTGCCACAGCAGGAGATTGATCCAGCTGCCATGAGTTTGAATGTTCCGGTCTCTGGCAAGAAATCTGAGCAAGTGTGTTCGTTTGTGGAGGACTTGGAAACTTCAGCTGTGATTAATGGTTGATCTGATGAACAGTTGTTACATGTAGCCGAGATTAGATTAACGGGTGAAGTGAAGACATATGTAAGGCTTTCTCAGGCCTTAAGGAAGACAGGACAGTTTAAGCAGTTAAAGGAGGGACTTTTACAGAGGTACTGAATAGCGCTCAGTACTTTAGGGAGAGGTTGAGTACAATGACGAAGAGACAGGGGGAGACAGTAGAGACATTTGCGGACAGAATAAGAGAAATTAACGAGTATACTTACGCGTTGGGTCAGAGCGATGAAGCAAATGGTGTTCTGTTGCAGGAGGCCGAGCAAAACACACTTCATGTCTTTTTGAGGGAATTACCGGCGCATATGGAGTGGAAAGTGCGTGAAGGGACTCCGAAAGATTTGTATTTGGCCATTCAGCTGGCCATCCAATGTGAGGAAATAGACGTGGCAACGGGGGTACATGATAATCAGACAGTGTTTACAGTAGGTGTAAAATGTTATGAGTGTGGTCATATGGGACATGTGCAGAGGAAATGTACCCAGTCACCCTGAAATAGAGGAAGGGGTAGAAATCAGCAGCGTGGAGGATGGAGTAGTGGAGTTAGTAGAGGTGGACAATTTTTAAATGGCAGAGAGGGTCCAAGACCCACCTAAGGGAGCTCCCGTTTAATTTCAATGCTACAAATACGTATGCAGAGGTGGTGGTAGGATCCATAGGAACTAAAAAGCTTAAGACTTTGTTAGACACAGGGGTGCAAGTGTCAGTGGCTACTAAGATTTTAATGAGATGAAGGAAGTTAGACCCACCACGTTCTAGGTTGCGTGGAGTGGGGGATACGGAGGTTACACCTTTGGGGTCAGTGACAGTTGACTTTCGTATAGGGAAAGTCCGATTTGATGCATGCATGGAGATAGTAGCAAGGGTAACCGAGGGCTACGACATGATCCTAGGAGTAGATTTCTTGTATCAACATCATGCCAAAATTGGCTTGGACAATGACCTGTGGAACTTGGTGGAATGTTGTTTCAGCTAGGGGAAACTGTTGTCAATGCAGAGCTGCCACGAGGGGTGTTCAACGAAACGAGAATTAAGGCTTAATTCTCATGAGTGTGTGCCTAGTGAATTAAGGCTTAATTCTCATGAGTGTGTGCCTCGTGGCACCGGGAAGTCGCTTCGGGTAAGTGTGGAGTCAAATCTACCTGTGTGTACGGTGTGTGTTATTGGACCATTGGAGGATAATGAAGCTTTGGATACATCAGGCTGTTCTGTGAAACGGAGTATTGTACGCTTACAAGAGGGAAACGGCAGGCGAGTAGTCCACGTGAGCGTGGATAATTTTAGAGCTGTAGACGCGAATTTGGGAAAAGGAGTTTTAGTAACGGATTTGGATGTGCCAAATGATGAAGACTGGTGTTCGAGAGGTAGGAGTGGTGATCAACCACTAACTCGATAGAACTGCATTGCGTAACAAAGTTAAGCATTTAGAAGGAGAAAGAGAGCATATGGAAGAATTTTGTGGGAATTTAAGGATTTGTTTCTTCTGTGATGGTCATTGCCAGCAACTCCATTCCTGCAACACAGGATACCAACAGGGAATGAAACACCTGTTTACTGTAAACCATACATAATACAGAAGGTATTTGCAGCCGATTGTGGAGAATTTCATTGATCAGCAGCTTGCAGCCTGTATTATAGACCATAGTAATAGTTGCTGGGGATCGGGCTTAGTCTTTGTGCCTAAAAAATCTATGGATGGAACTAAGAAAAACAAGTTCCGTTGTGACTACCGATACCTCAATAATAAGGCAGTAACGGATGCATACCCCCTTCCAAACATGTAAAAGACTGTGGATCACTTAGGTCAGTGTCAGTACTTTTCTACGATGGATTTGACAAATGGTTACCATTAGTTAGAGGTGGCTCCAGAGGATCGTCCAAAAACTGCTTTCTCTACTCCTGGAGGCCATTACCAGTACATCAGAATGCCATTCGGTTTGGAAAATGCTCTGGCAACGTTTCAGGGGTTGCTAGACAGTGTGTTGAGGGGTTTGAAACCACCACAGTGTCTTGTTTATTTGGATGATATTATAGTATTTTCAAGTAGTATGGAGGAACATAGACAGCGGTTAAGGGAAGCCTTTATGAGGTTAAGAGCAGCTCGTTTGACGTTGAGCCTGGGGAAGTGTCATTTTACATTGGAAGAGGTGAAATATTTAGGTCATATCATCAGTAAGGGTGGAGGGCGAACAGATCCGAGGTTAGTACAGGTTGTAAGGGATTTTCGGGATCCAAAAACAAGGAATTGCAAACATTCATCGGAATTTGCAGTTTCTATCGAAAGTTCGTGAAGGGTATTGCAGATATTGCAGAGCCATTGACTTGATTGTTACGGAAGGGTGTGAAATTTGTGTGGACAGAAGAGTGACAAAAAGCGTTTGACAAACTGAAAGAAGTGTTAACATCAAGTCCAGTTCTTGTGTTTCCAGATTTTGAAAAGGAATTTATTGTGGCATGCGATGCAACGAATCAAGCATTAGGTTGTGTTCATAGTCAGGAAATTGATGGAAAAGAACACCATGTAGCCTATATATCTAGGCAGTTGAATGCAGCAGAAAGGAATTACTCAACAACAGAGTGGGAGATGCTTAGTGTAATCTATGGAATCACATATTTTAAATGTTATTTATATGGGAGAAGATTTTGGGTAATGAAAAATCATGCCATGTTGAAGTGGTTGTTGGGGTTGAAGGACCTGTCCACTAGACTCGCTAAGTGGGCTGTGAGGCTTACTGAATTTGACTGCGAGGTGCTGAACAAGCCTGGGAAGAAGCACAGTAATGCGGATGCACTGAGCAGAAAGGTGGCAAAAGTAGAAGTCATAGGTTATGACCTAGCAGTATGACAAGAATTACAGGATGCTGACAACGATTGTAAATTGTATCAGAAGATTTTGGGTAATGAAAAATCATGCCATGTTGAAGTGGTTGTTGGGGTTGAAGGACCTGTCCACTAGACTCGCTAAGTGGGCTGTGAGGCTTACTGAATTTGACTGCGAGGTGCTGAACAAGCCTGGGAAGAAGCACAGTAATGCGGATGCACTGAGCAGAAAGGTGGCAAAAGTAGAAGTCATAGGTTATGACCTAGCAGTATGGCAAGAATTACAGGATGCTGACAACGATTGTAAATTGCATCAGAAGATTTTGGGTAATGAAAAATCATGCCATGTTGAAGTGGTTGTTGGGGTTGAAGGACCTGTCCACTAGACTCCCTAAGTGGGCTGTGAGGCTTACTGAATTTGAACGCGAGGTGCTGAACAAGCCTGGGAAGAAGCACAGTAATGCGGATGCACTGAGCAGAAAGGTGGCAAAAGTAGAAGTCATAGGTTATGACCTAGCAGTATGACAAGAATTACAGGATGCTAACAACGATTGTAAATTGTATCAGAAGATTTTGGGTAATAAAAAATCATGCCATGTTGAAGTGGTTGTTGGGGTTGAAGGACCTGTCCACTAGACTCGCTAAGTGGGCTGTGAGGCTTACTGAATTTGACTGCGAGGTGCTGAACAAGCCTGGGAAGAAGCACAGTAATGCGGATGCACTGAGCAGAAAGGTGGCAAAAGTAGAAGTCATAGGTTATGACCTAGCAGTATGACAAGAATTACAGGATGCTAACAACGATTGTAAATTGTATCAGAAGATTTTGGGTAATGAAAAATCATGCCATGTTGAAGTGGTTGTTGGGGTTGAAGGACCTGTCCACTAGACTCGCTAAGTGGGCTGTGAGGCTTACTGAATTTGACTGCGAGGTGCTGAACAAGCCTGGGAAGAAGCACAGTAATGCGGATGCACTGAGCAGAAAGGTGGCAAAAGTAGAAGTCATAGGTTATGACCTAGCAGTATGGCAAGAATTACAGGATGCTGACAACGATTGTAAATTGCATCAGAAGATTTTGGGTAATGAAAAATCATGCCATGTTGAAGTGGTTGTTGGGGTTGAAGGACCTGTCCACTAGACTCCCTAAGTGGGCTGTGAGGCTTACTGAATTTGAACGCGAGGTGCTGAACAAGCCTGGGAAGAAGCACAGTAATGCGGATGCACTGAGCAGAAAGGTGGCAAAAGTAGAAGTCATAGGTTATGACCTAGCAGTATGGCAAGAATTACAGGATGCTGACAACGATTGTAAATTGTATCAGAAGATTTTGGGTAATGAAAAATCATGCCATGTTGAAGTGGTTGTTGGGGTTGAAGGACCTGTCCACTAGACTCGCTAAGTGGGCTGTGAGGCTTACTGAATTTGACTGCGAGGTGCTGAACAAGCCTGGGAAGAAGCACAGTAATGCGGATGCACTGAGCAGAAAGGTGGCAAAAGTAGAAGTCATAGGTTATGACCTAGCAGTATGACAAGAATTACAGGATGCTAACAACGATTGTAAATTGTATCAGAAGATTTTGGGTAATAAAAAATCATGCCATGTTGAAGTGGTTGTTGGGGTTGAAGGACCTGTCCACTAGACTCGCTAAGTGGGCTGTGAGGCTTACTGAATTTGACTGCGAGGTGCTGAACAAGCCTGGGAAGAAGCACAGTAATGCGGATGCACTGAGCAGAAAGGTGGCAAAAGTAGAAGTCATAGGTTATGACCTAGCAGTATGGCAAGAATTACAGGATGCTGACAACGATTGTAAATTGTATCAGACACAGCCACAATTTAATATGCATGATAGTCTTCTGTGCAGGGAAATGAAGTTAGGGCCAGTGGTAATAGTGCCAGCGAAGCTGGATTAGTATGTCAAAAATTGCGTAGCATGTGCACAGAGAGCAGATTTGAGTCAGAAACGGATACAGCTATAACGATTGCCGGAAGCGACATGTCCATTTTCTATATTGGGAATTGATGTCTTAGGACCTTTCAGTTGAAAGCCATAGGGAACAGATTCATTCTGACAATAATAGGCCATTTTTTGAGTTATGTGGAGATGGTGGCTATGCCAAATCAACAGGCAGCAATGGTTGCGCAAGCGTTAATAAACAACCGGATTTTGAAGCTTGGTGTACGAGAGGCAATAATTACTGACCAAGGGACCAACCTCATGTCGGATTTAATGAAGGAACTGTGTTAATTTTTGAATGTAAAGAAGCAGAGGACGAGTGTGTTGCATCCACAGGTGAACGGAAGGACAGAACATGTACACAGAACATTCGGGAAGACGCTGTGTTTTTATGTGGATTCTCATCACCATCAATGGGACGAGTATTTGAAGAATATTGTATGCGCATACAATGCAAAAATCCATACCAATACCGGTTTGTGTCCGTTTGAGGTAGTGTACAGGCGAATAATGCCATCACCATTTGATTTAGTGAAGCTACAGAAAGTTAAGGGCCAGTGAATCTGTACGTCAATTCATGAGGACAGCTCGGGATGTTTGGATATGGGTACAAAAGGCGAATACAAAGGCTTTGAAAAGTCAGGAAGATGCAGGAAGTTTACCGCAGTATACAGTAGGGCAACGGGTAATGCTGTCCTGCCCATATATGCCAAAAGGGAAAATGAAGAAGTTCATCACGAGGTATCAATGGCCATACCAAGTAGTTGAAAACACATCCCCCATAAATGGTAAGCTTCAGCTGCCAACTAGAACAACGATAGTACACATTGGGTGGTTGTGGCCATTTAAGGGTTGTCCAGATGTGATTCCAGGCATGTCACAGGAAGAGGAAAGGAAGTAAGAGAAAGTGGAGAGAGGTGTTAAGGGCAGGGAAAACCAGGAAGATAGAGTACAGCATGGTGTACCGTATGGTTTGTGATCCATAAAGTAGTAGAGTATTCGTAGTTTTTGTTTTCTTGTTACGTATCATTGGGTTTGTGTAAATTAATTAGGCACTGTATTTTCATATGTTGTTTGTGTATTTGAGTATTGTGAGCCTGCTTTGGACAGCAGTCTCTTTGAAGAGGGAGGAAGCATGATGATGATCCCTGTCCTCAGGTCAGTGAAAAGGGGAGCGGAATTATAATCTTTGGAACTGTGTGTAACATAATAGGATCAACCTTCCAACTGCCAGCGTCAATTTCAGGAGTCACGCAACACAGCTGTACTGGCCAGAAGCAACTCTAAAGTTTCTGCCAAGACAGAATATGACCTTGTTAAACTCTGGAGTCAGGTCTGTTGAGATTGGTAAACCAGGCCATTTCAGAACAAGAGGGGCAATATCAGCCAATCAGTGTGTGCAGCGTGTCGCTCAATATAGGGAAAGTAAATGACAAGTAATGATCGTTTTGAGCACCTATGAGCCAAGTGCTTTGTTGTTTGTTGTTTTCATTCTGATCAGGTGGAGAGCCACTCCAAGAGGGAACAGACGTTAGTCCAATTCACAGTGGACTGGTTACCGAGGCCATAAGACAGGTAGGTAAGGGGTTGACCGAGCGTTAAATGGAGTGGTCATCCAGTAAAGAATTTTTCCGTTTTGTCTCATGTAATGTGTTTTAAGAGGCCTAGACCACATCTAAGTTTTCTAATACACTCCTGGAAATGGAAAAAAGAACACATTGACACCGGTGTGTCAGACCCACCATACTTGCTCCGGACACTGCGAGAGGGCTGTACAAGCAATGATCACACGCACGGCACAGCGGACACACCAGGAACCGCGGTGTTGGCCGTCGAATGGCGCTAGCTGTGCAGCATTTGTGCACCGCCGCCGTCAGTGTCAGCCAGTTTGCCGTGGCATACGGAGCTCCATCGCAGTCTTTAACACTGGTAGCATGCCGCGACAGCGTGGACGTGAACCGTATGTGCAGTTGACGGACTTTGAGCGAAGGCGTATAGTGGGCATGTGGGAGGCCGGGTGGACGTACCGCCGAATTGCTCAACACGTGGGGCGTGAGGTCTCCACAGTACATCGATGTTGTCGCCAGTGGTCGGCGGAAGGTGCACGTGCCCGTCGACCTGGGACCGGACCGCAGCGACGCACGGATGCACGCCAAGACCGTAGGATCGTACGCAGTGCCGCAGGGGACCGCACCGCCACTTCCCAGCAAATTAGGGACACTGTTGCTCCTGGGGTATCGGCGAGGACCATTCGCAACCGTCTCCATGAAGCTGGGCTACGGTCCCGCACACCGTTAGGCCGTCTTCCGCTCACGCCCCAACATCGTGCAGCCCACCTCCAGTGGTGTCGCGACAGGCGTGAATGGAGGGACGAATGGAGACGTGTCGTCTTCAGCGATGAGAGTCGCTTCTGCCTTGGTGCCAATGATGGTCGTATGCGTGTTTGGCGCCGTGCAGGTGAGCGCCACAATCAGGACTGCATACGACCGAGGCACACAGGGCCAACACCCGGCATCATGGTGTGGGGAGCGACCTCCTACACTGGCCGTACACCACTGGTGATCGTCGAGGGGACACTGAATAGTGCACGGTACATCCAAACCGTCATCGAACCCATCGTTCTACCATTCCTAGACCGGCAAGGGAACTTGCTGTTCCAACAGGACAATGCACGTCCGCATGTATCCCGAGCCACCCAACGTGCTCTAGAAGGTGTAAGTCAACTACCCTGGCCAGCAAGATCTCCGGATCTGTCCCCCATTGAGCATGTTTGGGACTGGATGAAGCGTCGTCTCACGCGGTCTGCACGTCCAGCACGAACGCTGGTCCAACTGAGGCGCTAGGTGGAAATGGCATGGCAAGCCGTTCCACAGGACTACATCCAGCATCTCTACGATCGTCTCCATGGGAGAATAGCAGCCTGCATTGCTGCGAAAGGTGGATATACACTGTACTAGTGCCGACATTGTGCATGCTCTGTTGCCTGTGTCTATGTGCCTGTGGTTCTGTCAGTGTGATCATGTGATGTATCTGACCCCAGGAATGTGTCAATAAAGTTTCCCCTTCCTGGGACAATGAATTCACGGTGTTCTTATTTCAATTTCCAGGAGTGTAATAGTAGTAGTAAATGTGTCATATGTACGTGATGACCCAAACCAGTTTAAGAGTAGTTAGAGGTCGTCCCGAGGACCAGGTCTTTCTGAAGGGTGGAATAATGTAGCAGCAGCACTGTTTGAGATAGGAAAAAGTTATATTCGGTGCAATATTTCTGAGCACACAAGTTACAGCCAGCCGCAGGCCTGTTAACAGTAAGTTACGCTTACCAGCGGTTGCGAAGTAGAATGGAGGCCACAGGATCGTAGAACCGCTGGAAAGAGTAAACAGCAGTTTTCAAGTCGCAAGTTATGGGCAAAAGGGGCCCAAACTGTGTGTTATGAGTACATGACTCGGTGCAGCGCATTAGCAAAACAGAGGTGCACAGCTGCGTATAAATAGGTGCCAGGTTTCTAACGAGGGGGATTCAAGTGTGGAAGTTCTCCTGGACGGCAGGGCACGTCACACCACTGACTACACACAGCAGCAGATGGGGCGCCAGCGATCCAATGCACGGTGGGTCACTAGTTCGACCCTCTGAGGCCAATGTAGGGTCTATAGCCAGCCACCAGCGGGCCACTCGACAGCTCGCTACCGTGGACAGTCTTGTTGGCTGCCAACACACACCGGAGGCATCCTGAGGCGAGGGCTCAGATTTGGCTATCAGATTGCAGGCACTTGTTGTCCCCTGCGATCTTAACCATGAGACGGCGAACAAGCATGCAGCGGGCCCCTCTGAGGCTTCCAGCGAGCGGCACTGAGGCAACATGGACGAAGACCACTGAGTCGGCTGCCAGTGTATCCTGAGGTCGTCAAAACAGCGCAGCTGTATACGGCTGGCAAGCCACAGCATGTTGCATGGGCCACTTAGGTAGCCCTTCTATGCCAAGCTGTTTTGCAGACAGTGAAGTGGCGTCCTCAGCAACGCGGGACCCTGTGATGCAGACAGAGGGTAACACGGCACTGTAGCTGGGAATAATAAACTACTTGAAGATCATGGCTGAGTTTTAATATGGCACATCCTGACAGTTTCCACCCACGTCCAACATTCCTCCGCCGCACGCCGTCATCTTCATTGGCAGTGACAGCTACACTGTCATTAAACTTTGAAAAGACCCTCTATATGCAGATCAGAACCTGTAAGAGATTTCCTTCTAGCATGTGTACAATATATGAAGAAATGCAGATCGAAGAGGTTGACAGTGTCAAATTTGTAAAATTATAACTCAATAATAAATTCAACTGGGAAGGGCGTACCACAGAACTGCTGTAGCACATAAACATGTATGTATTCGCAGTGGGAATGTCATATGTAGGAGATATAAATATTATAAATACAAAAAACTTGCATAATTTGCTTACTTTCATTCTATTATATCATATAGGATTATATTTTGGGGTAACTTCTCAAACCAAGCAAAAGTTTTTAGTGTGTAATAAGACTCATTTGTGGTGTAAATTCAAGAACATCATGTAGACACAAGGAACATTGTATTCTAACTACTGCCTCTCAGTATTTTTATTCCTTAAACAAATTTGTTGCAAGTAATACATCTCTATTATCAACCAACAGCTCAATACATAGTATCTAGACTAGGAATAAGAACAATCTACATAAAGACCTAAAATCACTTACCTTGGCCCAAAAAGGGGTCCAATATTTAGGAACACACATTTCAATAAGTTGCCAGGAACCACTAAAAACTTGGTATAAGATAAACCGCACTTTACACAGAGTTGGAAAGACTTATTGATAGGTAACTCCTTCTATTCTATACATTAACCTCAGGGACTGTTAGACCAACTCAAGTAAAAATGTCTCTTAGACTTCAGTTCTGACAGCACTTGGTTGCAACAGTCAAGATTAGGTAAATTGTGTATAATAAATTTGTTAAAAGTGCACACTATGTTTCATTCTGCCAGTGTATTAATGCTATAAATACTAGCGACTCCAGTCTACTGTAATATATGCAATTATTTTGACAATCTCCTGACAAATAATCAGGGTAGTGAGCATTACACATTCATCTCGGTAGCTCTCTCCAGAGATGAGAAAATCAGGGAAGTCTGTTATTTATAACTTACATGTAACTTTTATGATGTTTTACCTGAACACTGTACACTGATGAGCCAAGCACACTGATACACCTGCCTGGTATCGTGTAGCCCCACCCCCCCTCCCCGCCAAGCACGCAAAAGTGCCGCCACACAATGTGACATGGACTCGAGTAATGTCTGAAGTAGTGCTGGAGAGAACTAATACCATGAATCCTGCGGTGCTGTCCATAAATACGTAAGAGTACGAGGAGGCGAAGATCTCTTCTGAGCAGGGCGTTGCAAGGCATGCCAGATATGCTCGATAATGTTCATGTCTGGAGAATTTGGTGGCCAGTGGAAGTGTTTAAGCTCAGAAGTGTGTTTCTGGAGATATTCTGTAGCAATTGCATTGTAGTTGCATTGTCCCACTGGAATTGCTCAAGTCCGTCGGAATGCACAATGGACATGAATGGATGCAGGCGATCAGGCAGGATGCTTACGTACGTGTCGCCTGTCAGAGTCGTATCTAGAGGTATCAGGGGTCCCATATCACAGCAACTACACATGCCCCACATCATTACAGAGAGTCTACCTGATTGAAGAGTCCCCCGCTGACATGCAGGGTCCGTGGATATATGAGGTTGTCTCCATACCGTACACATAAATCCGCTCGATAGAATAAGAAACGAGACTCCTCCGACCATGCAACATGTTTCCAGTCATCAACAGTCCAATGTCGGTGTTGACGCGGCCAGGCGAGGCGTAAAACTTTGTATCGTGCAGTCATCAAGGGTACAAGAGTGGGCGTTTGACTCCGGAAGCCCACATCGATGATATTTCGTTGAATGGTTAGCACGCTGACACTTGTTGATAACGCAGCACTGAAATCTGCAGAAATTTCCGGACGGGTTGCACTTCTGTCACATTGAAGGATTCTCTTCAGTCGTCGTTGGTCCCGTGCTTGCAGGAACTTTTTCCGGCTGCAGCGATGTCGGAGATCATTATTTTACCGGATTCCTAATATGCACGGTACATTCGTGAAATTGTCGTACGGGAAAATCCCCACTTAATCGCTACCTCGAAGATGCTGTGTCCAATCGTTCGTGCGGCGAGCATAACACTACTTTCAGTCTCACTGAAGTCTTGATAACCTGCCGCTGTAGCAGTAGTGACCCATCTCACAAATGCCCCAGACACCTGTTGCCTTTTATAGGCGTTGGCGACCGCGGCGCCGTATTCTGCTTGTTTACATATCTCTGTATTTGCGCTTCCTTGGCGCTTCAGTGTATAATGTAGGGTCTAAATGGATGTATTAACGAGTTACTCGTTGATACTGCTGCATTTAAACTTCATTTTCGCGTGAAAATAATTGTTCCATTTGATCCAAAAATCTACACTGGCGCATTAGCGGAAAACGGCGAAATTGGGTAAATCCCTGCAGGTGTTTTTACGGTAAGTCCCCGCAACGTCCATAATGTGACGACAGTTCTTCAACGATTACCCTCGTAAAAGATGAAATCAACACACACTACGTAAGATGGTCTGAGCTGAATATGTAATTCTGCCATCAAAAATAAGGAGTTTGGGGTATCTATATGGTAAGGAGGTTGAATAATCAGCCAACCAGTTACAAAATTATTTTCACAAACATAACAAATTATTAATAGAAAAATATTTGTGAGCTAAGCGTACTCACTTGTTGCATCACATGATGGTACATTAGATCACATGAAGCCGAGCGGCTCTTGTTATATATAAAATTGACAAAACAAGAATTATCCCGAGCCATGGCTTTAGATAGCTACCAGATTACATATGTCGTATTTTCGAATGAATGCTCACTAGTAAATGCCCATTGGTAGAGGTTCTTGCCAACATAAAATTATTACAGGACTCACAGGATAAAATATATGGGTACGTTACGTGTAGATCATGCCAGAGACTAAGCCCAACTGTTACAAATACACAGGCTCAAGTGACCAGAACAAATTGGGCTGCAGATGGCGCTAAGTATATGCGCGTATGAACTGCGTCTTGCTTGTGCTGAATAACAGTATTTTAAATTAACGTAAGCTGAAATTCCCTCTACAAGGTTAATAAAAATGTAATATATATTCTGGTATACATTACACATCAAATTACTAAATCTTTTACTGACAGAATAATAACTGTGAATAAATGATAAATTCAGCGTGCGGAGGGTAGAGTTCTGTTTAGAGCAGATAACAGTTACAAATGCATTGAGAAAGAAGAGCAAATATAAGCTAAAACAACGTCACTACAAGACAAAAATTCCCGCTTAACCCTTCGGAAGCTTAAGCGATAAGGTAAATGTAAAGCAGTGCGAGCTATACACATACGAGTAATCACTACATCTCGCCGCTGTTAAGTAAGAATATAAAGGGCTGGAAACTGGATTTATTAGAAGAATTTGAAATTTATAAACATCTTCCTAAGAGAGACGGTAACATTTTGAAATATCAGTTCCAACTCGCTATTATTCGCATCCTTGACAGATTTCAGCCGCTGCTCATGGTCACATTATTCGTGTTTACCAATCTCCACTAATATAGGTGAATGCATCGTTTTCCTCAAATCACTTTTTTTTTCTTTTGCTCCTGACATTTTGAAACACTGGGTTTAATTTTCATGGCCTTATCAACACATGTTCCTATGGCTGATGTTCCAGAAATGGTATTGGTACATTTAAACAGAGAATACTCATCTATTTTTTATGTTCTCCACCTTTTTGGTAACAGAAGTAAGTTTTGAAACTGTGATCTTCTGCACACAAAATTTACGTGCAGTATCACTTAATGTATACCTCTAAAATTGTTGCATTTATTGGTGGACTTCTATAAGAAATTGTCATGTTACTTTATTGTAAAATTATGCTACTTAACACCAGAAAGATGCAGTGCTTACGCAAATGTATATAGCGCATACTGCTTCACCATCTTCCATGTCGCTTACGCTTCTGTAGGAGTAAGAGGAAGTTTTTTCTGTCAGTGACGTTGTTTCAGCTTATATTTGCTCTTCTTTCTCAATGCATTTGTAACAATGATCTTTTGTAAACAGAACTCTACCTTCTGCACGATGAATTTATGTACAGTTATTATTCTGTCAGCAAATGTTTTAGTAATTTTATGCGTAATGTATACCAATAAATCTATTACATTTTTAATAGCCTTTTGTAGAGAATATTTCAGCTTACGTTAACGTAAAGTACTGTTATTTAACACAAGCAAGACGCAGTTCTTACGCACATATACTTAACGCCTTCTGCAGCCCAGTTAGTGCTGGTCGCTTGAGCCAGCGTATTTATAACAGTCTCTGGCATGATGTAAACGTAACTTATGCATATATTTTGTCCTGTGACTTATGCAATAATTTTGTGTTGGCAAGAGCCTCTTCTACCTGTGGACATTTACTAGTGAACATTCATTCTGAAATAGGATATATGTAACCTAACTCTTGTTTTGTCAATTTTATATATAACATGAGCCGCTCGCCTTCATGTAATCTAATGTACCATCAGGTGACGTAACAAGTGAGTACGCTTACCTCACAAATATTTTTCTATTAATACTTCGTTAAGTTTGTAAAAGAACTTTTTGTAACTGGTTGTATATATTTTTCGGGCTAACTCCCTCTGAAGAAGATATTTTTAGAAATATCGAAACATAGGTCACGGCCTAATAAACCCTTGCTTTGCAATTCGTTGGCTGATTTTTCAACCTGTTCAGATTTACACAGTAGCTGTTTCGCAACCTTGTTTAATATCTCTAGTAAAGCATTGTATAGGTGCTTTTATGTCGACACCCAGTATAGGACGAATGGAAGAAGAAAGCATGGGAAAAGGAAAGCTTGTTACTGACAAGGAAAGATGTGCCAAAGAATGAAAAGGACACTTTCGGGTACCCTGCTAAAGCTTCTTTCGTGGAGAAGAAAGTTTTACTTTTGTACAAGTATTTTCAAGCATTATGTTCAATATTGTGTTGGATAACTTGGCTACAAAGCAGCAATTTCAGAAAGTGTTATTTCGGGATTTTTTATTATGGGGTCATTAATTTTACCCATGTTTTTCTCAAATCAAAGATCAGCACTATATGGCTTTACCCCCATTCGTTGTTAAACCGTGCAATGTATATTTTAGATAAATTGCAAATGTCTCTGTAATTAATAATGATAACTGGTACCCAGATGGGTTATAGGTAACAACCTAACCTATGACTTCAATTTGAAATCATGGAAAAATCTACCGCACCTTGTGCACGATATTCAAAAAACTGAACATTGTGGGGATTTACCATCACCTACCCCAAGTCGTGGCAGTGAAGTAGTGTCTAAGTGTTTGTCGGTTGTGTGAAATCATCCTACCCTCGCGAGAGCTTCTGGCTGAGCTTGATTTCGCAAGCTGACTAAGTCGCAGCATGAGACCATTTTAACGTATCTGCCTCAGTCTCTACAGCAGAGCGTAGATTTTTTTTTCAATTAACAGTTTGCCGTCTTGAAATGTGCGACCTATATAAATGTTTGTATAATAATTCACTGCGACACGGTCGCTTAGATATGTATAAAATACAGGGTTATTCTAAATAACGGACCCGTTTTCAAAACTTCGTGTTTATTCAAGTACAAATCCAAAACGAACAAACTATATACCAATGAAAAGAGGAAGTTTCAAAGTTTTTTCATAATGTTTGATATCAATTTAATAAATTTAATAATTTGTAATTAATTAGTTTTCAATAATTTTTTGATAATTATAATTGTGATAAATATCATAAATGTTCAATGTGGCCACCGTTGGCTGCATGGCAATCATCGGCACGGTAGCCAAACTCGTCCCACACACGCGAAAGCGTATCTGCTGTTACTGAGTGCACGGCAGATCGTTCAGAGTGGTTGGTAGAGGTGGAACGTACAGTTTCTATCACATAACCCCAGAAGAAACTGTCGCAGGGTGTGAGATCAGGCGATCTCGGTGGCCAGAAGTGCAGAGCGAGGTCCTCAAGTCCTATGCGACCGATCCAGCGCTGAGGACGGCAGTCATTCAAAAAGCCTCGTACATCACAATGCCATTGGGGCGGAGCTCCATCCTGTTGGAAAATGAAGTCCTGGGAATCTTCCGTAAGTTGATGGAACAGTCATTGTTCCAACATGTCCAGGTACGTGATTCCCATTACAGATCTTTCAGCAAAGAAAAAGGGTCTGTAGACCTTTGTACGGGATACGGCACAGAACACGTTGATCTTCGGTGAGTGTCTTTCGTGTTGCAATGGTGAATGTGAATTTTTGAAATCCCACATGCGAGCATTTTGCCTGTTGACTTTTCCACTGAGGTGGAATGTCGCTTCATCACTGAAAATTACACGCTGTGGAAATGCATTATCCTCCATCTTTGTTAGCACGTAACCACTAAATGCCAGACGCTTCTCTTTCTCATTGAGAGCCTACCAAAAACTTTGAAACTTCCTCTTTTCATTGGTATAAAGCTTGTTGATTTTGGATTTGTACTTGAATAAATACGAATTATTTGGAAATGGGTCCACCATTATAATAACCTTGTATTCACATTGTCGGCTTCGGCAAGTAGTTGCGATATTCAGACATGAAACAGCCACTAAACAAACATATAACAAATAAGTTAGCACTTCGAAAATCATGAAGTCTACCAAAGTATTTCAATGACTCAAATCTTTCTTACCGTGTGGCGATGTGGTGTACGTTCATCGAAACTTTGTAGTCGGCTTCATGATGCTCGTAGTGCCTAATTATGTTCGTCGTGGGGCGTCCCTGGAGGAATGGTCAACATTCAGAGATATGACTATGTTGCTCATTAGAAGCAAAAATGTTCATATGGACATATGCCTTATTCAGAATGGATCCCGAAATAGAACACATTTAATGTACATTTGTTTTTGGGCTTGTGGCGCACATCTATGTGTCTTACCTCCCCACCCTCTTTGACCCTTTTTTCTAGTCCAAATTACCTAGTTGCTTCCCATAACTTGTTCGGGATGTTTCTCTGTCATTAAACTAGCCCGCTGAATACGCAGATCTCCATGGTGTGTTGTGAGTGAAGTATTGCGAAGGACTGCACCATTTGTTCAAGCGCTGACTAAAATTCCTCACGTCTACACTAATGAATAATATGCAGGTATGGTGTACGTTTACGGCTTCAGCGATCGTAGTGCTCCTTAAGAAGCCAAAGAATAATCCAGTGCTTTCCAATACGTCGAATTCCTGATCGTTCACCAGAGTTTTCAGTTCATTCCGTACAAGAGGTATTCTTCCAAGTTCCCATTTTTCTTCTGAGCGTGTAGTTCAACAACCTGCGAAGGAACAGCAACACTTTGTTGCAATAGTGCAGCCTAGTGCTACCACCAGCACACGGTGACTTTCTGCACGTAGCCGGCCGTAGTGGCCGAGCGGTTCTATACGCTACAGTCTGGAACCGCGCGACCGCTACGGTCGCAGGTTCGAATCCTGCCTCGGGCTTGGATGTGTGTGATGTACTTAGGTTAGTTAGGTTTAAGTAGTTCTAAGTTCTAGGGAACTGATGACCGCAGTAGTTAAGTCCCATAGTGCTCAGACCCATTTGAACCATGTTGTACCACCATACAGCGAGACCTTCAGAGGTGGTGGTCCAGAATGCTTTACATACCGGTACCTCTAATACCCAGTAGCACGGCCTCTTGCATTGATGCATGCCATATTCGTCGTGGTATACTATCAACAAGTTTATCAAGGCACTGTTGTTCCAGATTGTTCCATTCCTTAACGCCCATTCAGCGTAGATCCCTCAGAGTGGTTGGTAAATCACGTCGTCCATAAACAGCACTTTTCACTCTATCCCAGGCACGTTCGATACGGTTCATGTCTGGAGAACATGCTGGCCACTCTAGTCCAACGATGTCGTTATCCTGAAGGGAGTCATTCACAAGATGTGCACGACGGGGGCGCGAATTGCCGTCCATGGAGACGAATGCCTCGCCAATATGCTGGCGATCTGGTTACACTATCGGTCGGAAGATGGCATTCGCATATCGTACAGCCGTTACGGCGCCTTCCATGACCACCAGCGGCGTACGTCGGCTCCACGTAATGCCACCCCAAAACAGCAGGGAACCTCCACCTTGCTGCATACGCTGTACAGTGTGTCTAAGGCGTTCAGCCTGACCGGGTTGCCCCCAAACATCTCTGGGAAGATTGTCTGGTTGAAGGCATATGCGATACTCATCGGTGAAGAGAAAGTGATGCCAATCCTGAGTGGTCCCTTTGGCATTTTTTTGGGTCCATCTGTACCGCGTTGCATTGTGTCGTGGTTGCAAAGATGGACCTCGCCATGGACGTCGGTATTGAAGTTGTGCATCATGCAGCCTATTGCGCACAGTTTAAGTCGTAACACGACGTCCTGTCCTTGCACGAGAAGCATTATTCAACATAGTGGTGTTGCTGTTAGGGTTGCTCCGAGCCATAATCCGTAGGTAGCGGTCATCCACTGCAGTAGTAGCTCTTGGGCGGCCTGAGCGAGGCATGTCATCGACAGTTCCTGTCTCTCTGTATCTCCTCCATGTCTGAACAACATCGCTTTTGCTCACTCCGAGACGCCTGGTCACTGCCCTTGTTGCGAGCCCTTCCTGGGTCAAAGTAACAATGCGATGGAACCGCGGTATTGGCCGTGTAGGCATGGTTGAACTACAGACAATACGAGCCCTGTACCTCCTTCCAGGTGGAATGACTGGAACTGATCGGCTGTCGGACCCCCTCCTTCTGATAGGCGCTGCTCATGCATGGTTGTTCACATCATTGGGCGGGTTCAGTGACATCTCTGCGCAGTCAAAGAGACTGTGTCTGTGATACAATATCCACTGTCAACGTCTATATTCAGGAGTTCTGGGAAGCGGGGTGATGCAAAACTTATTTTGATGTGTGTATAAGAGTTAATGATGGGACAAAATTACTTGCACTTTTTTCGAAAATTCGTGTACTGAACATCCTGAGTACATTCGCTTTCCCACTTCCTGCATGACGGACCCCATGACACATTATGCGGAAGATACTTTTACCGTTGAGTTTTGTACAGCAATGTACTAACGATGAATTCTTATGTTACCGCTTAGATTCTCCTCGAAGACATCATTATAGTACAAGAATTGGGCCGTCCATTTAGTCGTACAGGTGGAAGAAGCGATGTTTTTATATTCTTTGAGCTTTCCGTTATGAGTTGAAGGAGCGGAGGAGAAGAGGAGCTGTGACAACGGGCCTCAACGAACTTTTTAGATTCCAATTGTAATCTGTGGACAAAGGTTTATTCACAATCGTGTCTGATGATCACTCACAAAGATTTAATCACTATCGTGTCTGATGTTCACTCGAGAGAGGCATAAATAATAATGTTATCTGTGTTTTGGAGCTTTCAACAGAAGGTCTTCCAAGTACACAGTATTCGGCAGCAAACGATGTGGCTCACAGTACACGTATTCTGGGGCTTACAGTGTAACATATATTTTCTGGAAAACACACATCGGCTTAGTGGTTGTTGCTATTATGAGCACCAGCGCCACTTTCCTGGGTTCTGGGCGACGGGAACTATTCTCCTGCCTAGAGATAACAGACGAGCCTTCCCTTAATCCGAATAAATGTGTGGTGGTTTGAGATGATCCTTCTGGTCTCAAAGGTGAGTTATTTTCACGGGATAGCTGGTGTTTTCTAATACCCTTTAGGAAACAAATAGCAGAAAGTGTTGTTAGGTAACAGTGCCTTACAGCGATTACTATGACCGTTAGCAGGAAATGGCGAATTGCAATGCATATATTCATTGTGTAATAACTTATGACGTCATGATCGCTTAAATATACATAAAATATTCACGTTACCAGCATCAACAAGTAGTTGCGATCTTCAGATGTGAAAAATAGGTTGAAAAGTTTCGTACATACAGGGTTCCCTGGAAGGAATGGTCAATATTCAGGGACATAATAGGAACTATCATTTGAAGCAAAATTCTTCGTATGGATATATGCCCCATTCCGAATGGTTTCCGAAGTAGAACTCATTTAATTTGTTTTTTTACTCAATACATTATGAGATTATACATGGACTCATGCGCAACATGCGTTTTATAATGTGTCAATCGAAGAATACGTATTTTTAGCGCATTCATCTCCAAGCATTAACGACACGTCAAATACAGCTGTTGTACAGCTCACAATAGTTCTTCGAACGTCCCACAGCCAATTTCAATGCATTTGTGTACTCTTGGGAGAACATGTTATGTTGCTTGTCTGAGTGCCTCAGTACGTCCCCTAATGATGATAGCAGAGTCCGTAGTGCGAACTAAACAGTTCATCTCGCGTATCCACCTTTACTTTACACACCTCAGACTTCATTCAACCACTGAAATAAAGATCAAATAGTGTGAGGTCTGGCGAACTTGGTGGTCAGTTAGCTGTGTTACCATGACCTATCCAGAAATTAGGGTAAGTGAAGTTGAGATGTTCCCTGACACGTCTGCTAAAATATGGAGGGGCTACTTCATTCTGGAAATACGCTGCGGTCCGCGTGGTCAAAGGAAAGACCTCAAGGTGTTCAACTGACTAATTTTACAAAAAATGCAAGTAATTCTGCCCCGCCTTTCGTTCTTCTAAAACGATTCGACATATCAACATGTTACCGATCATGCTGCACCAACCATTGATCGGATAACGATCTTGGAAATTGGTTCCGACTTGGAGTGTTGGTTTTTCTGCAACCATCGGATATTATTATGTGTGTATTTAATTCCATTCCACGTAAACGTGCCTTTATCAGTGAAGAGTATTAATAGAAACAAATAACGATTGTAATTTTGCCATTGACGTAATTCAAGTCGTGTGGCATTGTCGTCACTGTGAAGACTGTGGACATGTTGTATGTGAAATGGGTTCAACTTTTCCGCAAGTGATATTCGCCATCCAGGAATTCGTGGGACAATCATAGCCGGCCGCGGTGGCCGAGCGGTTCTAGGCGCTTCAGTCCGGAACCGCGCGACTGCTACGGTCGCAGGTTCGAATCCTGCCAGGGGCATGGATGTTTGTGATGTCCTTAGGTTAGTTATGTTTAAGTAGTTCTAAGTTCTAGGGGACTGATGACCTCAGATGTTAAGTCCCATAGTGCTCAGAGCCATTTGAACCATTTTTTTTGACAATCATACGTGCAGCAAGTCGCCGTGTGCTACTAGTAGAACTACGCTGCACTATTCCAATGACGTGTTGCTGTTTCGTCACAACTTCACAAGTTGTTGAACTATACGCTCAGAAAAAAATGAGACTTCGAAGAAAACCTGTTTCAAGCAATGTGCTAAAAATTTTGGTAAAACTCTACGATCAGGAAATCGAAGTGTCAGAAATTTCAGATGGTATTCTTCGATATCAGTTGGGGCACTACCATCGCAGAAGCCGTAAACGTAGCCCATATTTGCAGATTCAGCATTAGCGACATTCTGCGTGTGTGACACTTCAGCCAGCACGTGTAGAAACACAGTTAACCACTAGTTTTCTCCGATACTCTCTCAATGCCTCGCACTACATCGCTCACAACACATCATAGACAACGATCTTATTTGATGGCAGAAAGATATCGCGAGCAAAGAGGTTGAAAGCTACGAGGTAGGTCGCGTGAGTAGACGCATATACGCTCCACTAGCCCAAAACAAATGTGTTCCCTCCCGGAAACCAATCGGAATAGGGCATACGTACATATGAAGCTTTTTGCTTCAGATGAGCCTTCCTGTTATGTTACTGAACATTGACCAATTCTCCTGGGATACCCTGTACAAAGAAACTACTACTAAAGATGCTTTAACTTTGTAGCGATGTTGTACCTTTCAAGGTTTATAGGCCAAAGTGCATAAACGTGCGATATCCTCATCAGACAGCAAGGATAAGTTTGTAAGTGCCTTACCCGTTTCGTCATCTCAGAGCTCCAGTCGTAGTTTATCGACGCTCACGGAAAACTGTTCTGTGTATGTTGAGTTCTCAGTGTACCGCTGTTTCCTAGCAACATCATGGACAAGTTCTCCAGTTACAGGAAACATGTCACGTTAAAAGCAATTTCCTGATTGCTATCGTCACGGGTTCTCTTTCATCGATTGATGCCGTTCAGCTGCTCGCTTACTTTTTCCCAAAGAGAAGATAGGAAAAGATATTTCTCACCTAGTCGGAAAGATTACCCTGCAAGTAATCAGCTCCGAAACATCTTCCTTCAATTTTCGCTTGGACAGTAACTGAACCTTTAAAATTTGAATTTTTAACTGTCATATAAATTTGCCGATCTCATACCTTAGTACGAACAAGAACGGGTGCGTTGTAGGAAATTTTTAATTAGTAAACTTAGGTGACGAACGTCGTGGGTTAGCGATACGCACATGTGCAGGTGGTGGTAGCATCGCGTACACAAGGTAAAAAACGGCAATGCATTGGTGGAGTTGTAATTTGTCTCGGATGATTCGTGTAAACAGGTTTCCGACGTAGTCATGGCCTCACAACGGGAATTAACAGTGTTTGAACGCAGAATGGTTGTTCGAGCAAGAGGCATGGGACATTCGATTTAGGGTATCGTTAGGGAATTCAATACCTCACAGATCCATAGTGTCAAGAGTGTGCCGAGAATACCAAATATCACGTACTATTCCTCATCGCTGACAATGCAGTGGCCGACGCCCTTCACTTAACGACCGCGAGCAGCAGCGATTGCGTAGTACTGTCAGTGCTAACAGATAAGCAACGCGTAAATAACCGCATAAATTAATGGGGGGCGTACGGCGAACGTATGTGCTAGTACAGTGCAGTGAAATTTTCTGTTAATGGGCTATGGCAGTAGTCGACCGATACGAGAGCCTTTGCTAACAGCACGACATCGTCTGCAGCGCCTCTCCTGGACTCACGACCGAATCGGTTGGACGCTACACGACTGGAAAACCGTGATCTGATCAGATGAGTCCCAATTTCAGCTGCTAAGAGTGTTATATCCTAGCCAGTAATGCCAACCGAGCCCGCTGCCAAAAGGTTGGCAGCATCAAAGTCCGGACGCCGTCTGCATAAGCAGCGCCAGCGATACAGGAAATCGCCGCAAGTCTGCGCGCGCCACCGCTGGTTTCTGGCTTCTTAAGCGCTGGAGTCGCGAGCGCTAGGACAGTTCTGTATTCGCCGCTCAGTTGTATACTCGCCACCGATTCGTGTACTTGCTAGTCAGTTGTGTGTTCATCGCAGCAGAGTTGTTGTTTGTCGTCAGCCGACGCTGACCTAGCCGCTCCGACTCGAACTAGACAGATTTCTGTAGACACGGAGTTCACTACTGTGTTTCTGTATCTTCGTTAATAAAGATAAGTACCGACTTTTATTTAATCAGAGTGTTTGGGTTTTCATCTTCTGTTCACTGTTCCAGCGGACCGGTCGGCCCGCTATTAAAAGTGTGGCGGTGACTTCGTAAGCCGTTTCTACAGCGAAGTGTTTGTCGCTACGAACACCGCCACAAAAAAGAGCTGATGGTATGGCTCGACTGTAGCCCAGTCCCCATGAAGCCATGGACCCAAGTTGTTAATAAAACACTGTGCGAGCTTGTGTCTACATAATGGTGTGGGCTGGAATGTACTGTGTCCTCTGGCCCAACTGAACGGATCATTCACTGGAAATTGTTATGGTCGGCTACTTGGAGACCTTTTTCAGGCATTCATGGACTTCATGTTCCCAAACAATGATGCGGCATTAACCGCGCCACAATCATTCGCGATTGGTTCAAAGAACATTCTGGACAATTCGAGAGAATGATATGGTCATCCATCTAACATCCTGCGTGGTATCTGTTTGTTCTAAGTCGTATCTCCCTACCACTTTCGCGCAACGACGCTCTGAGCGTGTTTTTTAGGGAATTGACTAATTTGAACCTGGGACCTGTTGCTGGTAAGGAGACGCCAGACCACACATGACATGTAGAGTTCAGAAGAGTTCAGTGAGACTAGCCATGATATAACCAAATACTTAATGATTTCAGCGTCAGCTCCACTGCACTCCCTGTAAAAAGAATCTTAATACTAACTAAATTTAGTGGAAGGGGTTCAAGGCTTTCCTGTTTTTAGTTAGCTGGTAAAATAACGTCGAAAAAGCAGTTAAGTTTACCATTGGAAATTTTATTCCACTCACAAAACATTGTTTATAAATTGCACTATTGATAAAAGGAAATGTTTTAATACAGGATGGTAAAAACCAACTGCATTCAACAAAAATGTGAACGAATATTCCCTGAATGGGTTTCCAAGTTCTACAATGGATCGAAGGATGACCTATGCCATATCACATCAATAATCTAGGTTTAAATTAAGTTTCACAAAAGAGATAACTATCAAAATGGTCTACAGTGACCCTCAATTATCTTTAATTACTTATCTAACTTGTCGTAAATTACAGTGGCTGATGTGGCTTCTCAATAACTATATAACAGAAAAATCATTGCGTTTCAGATTTTTACTTCAAGTGGCAAATGTGAACACCATGAGCTTTAATTGACGATTGACACTAGTATTATGCAAAAAGGGAGTGTAATAGATGAGACTTCTGCAGCTCTGAGTGAAGCTTTATGCGCTGTTATGCGGCATCGCGTGCGTTCATTACCTTGTCGGTGTTCGTCAGGGGGCGGCTGGCAGCACAGCTCCGCTCACCTCGACGTCTCGGAAGCAACTCTCTCCTAACTTCTCCTTACTACAATTTACCGAAGTTGGTTTAAAAAAACTATCTGGCTGTGTTTTCATCTGACCAATCAGGGTCTCAATGTTAACCTTAAGCTCCGCCTACAAAAATTCTGTCTATCCGATGAGAAACGTTATACTTTTCGTGGTGGGGCAATGTTTTTAAAGTTTTCAACGTAACAGAGACGCGAAAAAGTCTCACGCTAAAACTTGCAGCTGATGTGGTCCTTTTAGCGTTATCGTAAGATCTATACTGTTCTTCTGGAGGGCTCTATCTTTTAACATGGGCTGCAGGGTGGTCCTAGCGGTTAGCTGGCGACGTGGGTGTCCGTCCCTTATCGTAGAGCCCTCTAACTTGACACGGTTCTGCTCTCGGCTTCTGTTCTCGTTTCTCCCCTCGGAACTGCGTCTGTCTCATGGTGGGAAGGTATGACATGCATTTAGGCAGTCTCGTGTTAGTCTGTGGTATTCCATTTGCTCACTCGTTACTCGTATTACTTTGGTTAATTTAATGTCACGATTTACTCGGAGCTATGTGACTGACTACTGGATTTGCTTATCATGTCAGGGTTTTCATGGAAGGTGTTGGATCTGCCCGACACCTTACACCCAGATAGCCCGAAATAAATCCCATCTAACATATATGGGACATGAAACTTCCTGGCAGATTAAAACTGTGTGCCCAACCGAGACTCGAACTCGGGACTCCTGAGTTCGAGTCTCGGTCGGGCACACAATTTTAATCTGCCAGGAAGTTTCATATCAGCGCACACTCCGCTGCAGAGTGAAAATCTCATTCTGGATATATGGGACATAATCGAGAAGTCAGTGCGTGTACGACATCCTGCACCGGCAGCAATTTCGCAACTATGCACGGTTATAGAGGCAGCATGGCCCAATATATTGCTGTAGAGGACTTCCAACGACTTGTTGAGACCGTACCATTTTGAGATACTGCACTACGCCGGACAAAAGTAGGTCGGACACGATATTAAGAGGTATCCAATGATCATTGTTACCTAAGTGCATTTTAATCATGGCCGCACTCGTGCAGTTTACGAGCTTTGTCGTTTCCGAAGTGCTCCCACCCTTGGCGTGAAAGCCATGACCAGGCAAATATGGAATTCAGATAAATTGTACCGCATCAGCTCTAGGACAACGACGGCACCATTTTCTGCGTCCCCCACACGCCTTTATATGCTTTGTACTACTAGCGCTACCACCTGCCATCTGTGAAAGGTTGTCGTTCGTTGACGTCGAACATAGGTGGTGGGTAAGTTAATGTAACTGAACCGTATCCAGAACGGAATAAAGTTTAGAAAGGTTAAGTATTGATTCCTTTAAAACAAGGTTTTATAAGTGGTATAAGCCTATAGAAGTCTGCCCTGCAGCCATTAAAGTCGATGATCGCCGACGCCCTACCACATTATCAGCCGATGAAAAGGACGCAAAAAAAAAAAAGATTATGAACGATAGCCGAATCACAAGCAGAGAAGTTACTGTTGATGGTGACATATTTACCGGCTCAAACGACGACATTTTCCCAGTAATTTCGGATGTGAAATGTGTGACAGTAAAATTTGGTTCAAAATTGTTCAAATGGCTCTGAGCACTATGGTACTCAACTTCTGAGGTTATCAGTCCCCTATAACTTAGAACTACTTATACCTAACTAACCTAAGGACATCACACACATCCGTGCCCGAGGCAGGATTCGAACCTGTGACCGTAGCGGTTGCGCGGTTCTAGACTAGCACCTAGAACCGCTCGGCCACTACGGCCGGCAGGAAAATTTGTTGCAAAATTGTTGAAGTTCGAACAATAACAGAGGCGAATGCTATTTGCTCATGAGTCTCCTGATGAAATCAATGACAATAGAGAACTACTGAAACGTGTCATAACAAGTGTCGAAACATGAGTTTTCCAATACGTCGTCCCAATACAAGCATTCTGGAGACTGAAAAATGCTCGACATGTGCGGTCAAATGTAAAGGTTACGCTTACTGTCTTCATCGATTTTAACGGCCTAGTGAACAACGAATCCCTACCACAAGGTCGAACGATCAATAAGGAGAGCTGCTTAGAAGTTCCACGCCGTTTGCGGGAAGCAGTTAGACTAAAAACACCCCATTTTGTGGCGGAAAACTTCATGACTTTTGTACCCCCAGAACACATCACACTTCGCAGCCTGTTGGTGAATTTTTAGCCAAAAATGCTTCAGTAATGAACCTGTCTACGTTCGCTATACATGGTTGCACGCAACTTTTTTCTCTTCCTAAAAGGAGACTTTCAAGAGCTGTCATTTGACAAGTATTTATATGAAACGTCCTGGCAGATTAAAACTGTGTACCGTAGCGAGACTCGAACTCGGGACCTTTGCCTTTCGCAGGCAAGTGCTCTACCATCTGAGCTACCCAAGCACGACTCGCCCCGTCCTCACAGCTTTACTTCCGCCAGTACCTCGTCTCCTACTTTCCAAACTTCACAGAAGCTCTCCTGCGAGCTTCTTATGGAGAACTTCTGTGATGTTTGGAAAGTAGGAGACGAGGTACTGGCGGAAGTAAAACTGTGAGGACGGGGCGTGAGTCGTGCTTGGGTAGCTCAGATGGTACAGCACTTGCCTGCGAAAGGCAAAGGTCCCGAGTTCGAGTCTCGGTCCTGCACATAGTTTTAATCTGCCAGGAAGTTTCATATCAGCGCACACTCCGCTGCAGAGTGAAAATCTCATTCTAGTATTTATATGGTTAAGAATACCTCGCTGAGGGAGTTAAAAGCTGTCGTAAGAGTCGGGTTCCCTAAGTGCTTCTGAAATTAGAAAAGGCTCTGGCCTACGTATATAATAAGTAAATGGAGGCTGTTTGGAAGGAGATATTATTGGTGTAGGCGAATAAAAACTTTCTTTCAAAAAATGGTTCTGCTATTTCCTGAACATATTCCATGTGTGCTGTGAGCGGCGCCATATGAGATTATACTTACCTCTTTGAGAAGTGCTACTGACTCTATCAACTGTCATTGAATCCTATCAATGTTGATGTCTGGCTAAAGGTAAAATAAAATTCGTACGGAAACATTCAAGGCTACTTTCTTCGCATTAAGATATGTATTATCCGATCTCTTTTCCAGTAACATTGGGAAATGAAAAATTTGTACTGGTTTCCAAGCAACCACATTCAGAATATAGTCCGCATCAGCAGACCTCGGAAGAAATGTAATTCCATCCTATGTCTGGAGTGCGGGAATTCGTCTGGTCGATTCCCAATAATACAATACCAACAGCCGTTACTTTGGTTTTATTTATTAGGCCACCAGTTTCGACATTACATTATGTCATCTTCAGACCTGCGTATATCGAGTAACCCTCGTGTTACAAACCAATGCAGCATCGGTTTGTAACACAAGGGTTACTCGATGTACGCAGGCCTGAAGATGACATAATTTAATGCGAAACTGGTTCCCTAATAAATAAAACCAAAATAACGGCTATTGGTATTGTATTATTGGAGACCGGAAGGTCGAAAGCTACCGACCGACCACCGCGTCATCTTCTACCGACAGGCGTCACTGGATCCGAATATGAAGCGGCAAGTGGTCAGCACACCGTCGCCCCGTCCTTTGTCTGTTTCCGTGACCGGAGCAGCTACTTCTGATCCATTAGCTCCTCAACTGGCCTCACAAGGTCTGAGTGCAACCCGCTTGCCAACAGCGCTGGACAGACCAGGACGGTCACCCATCCAAGCGCTTGCCAAGGCCGACAGCGCTTAACTTCGGTGATATGGCGCGCACCGATGTTCCCACCGCGGCAAGGCCGTTTGCACATTCAGAATATGCTTGACAGAAATTCCATATGTGGTGAATTAAAAAAATATGCTCTTTTCAACGTAGTCAGGCTGGAACATTTGTGTTTTGCGTCATCGACAGATTCACATACCTCGGTTCTATTAGTGAAAGGTCACGCACGCTGCATCTTGCGCAGTGCCGGGTATTATAAGACGACAGCTGCCTGCAGTGGGTGGCATACATCCACCAACATGAGGATAACTCTGGCCGCTCTCGCCCTGTGCCTTGTGCTGAGTAACACCTGCTGAGTACTCCGATAGGCGTGAAGGGTGAAACGTACCCTTTGAAAAATTGTACACAACTGTGCTTAAACTGACACACAATATTTTTTAGCGCAACGCAATCTGACTTTCAGAAATCCCTACAAAGGAATGGCCCTGACTAACATTAACCTGTACCTTTCACAAATCACTTACCTCACCAAAAATCTTCGTTACTCGAACTACTGCAATACAACGAGCGCCACTACTGCCAGCTAAATAAAAGATTCAAACTATGGAAGGCACTAACTACTGATAGGCATAGTTAGCAAATGAAAGATTTTGATAGAGAACAAACAATGTATTTACCTTAATAGTCATCAAAAGTCATAATATATACAGCAGTTCACGACATCCATTTTTACAAACTTTCAAAACTCCGCCATCTCACTCCCCACATCCACCACTGCTGGCGGCTCACCTCCAACTGCGCAACGCTACGCGCTGTTCACATCCAGCTGCCGCTGCCCAACACTACAATGGCAGACAACAATGCAAACTAGCCACAGACTGCACACAGCACACAGCACAGCCAGTGATTTTCATACAGAGCGCTACGTAACGTTGCCAATAAGAAAGCATAAACAGCCTACTTACATAGCCCCCATGCTCCCCACAAAAAATTTTACAAATTGTTTCTGGCAGTGGCCAATAATGATTTGATAAAATTTTTCATAATTACAATAACAAAGATGTCAAATGCACACACTTATTGATAAAATGTTGGTCAAAAGCTAAAATTTTTTCACAGTCCATAAAGATAGTCCTGATCATTCATCATGATAATAATTACAGGGTTTTTTTTCACGAAGTCTCATTAGTAAAAGAAATTGCACACAGAAGCAGTGGATTTCCATGCAGTCTTGAAGAAGTAGTGTTGTCCTTCCAACGGAAAGACAGTGCTGGCTCTTGACATGCAGACAGGTAATGGGTCACAACAGAGCAAACCCACAACAGAGTCAGTCGAAGTTTTGAAGAATATTGGTAGGTAGGTCATCACAGAGTAGACCCACTGTAGTCCTGGTAGAGATTACGGTATTGGTGGGCCACCAGAGGTGCAGACCCACTGCAGTCCTTGTAGAAATAATGGTATTGGTGGGTCATCAAAGATGCAGACCCACTGTAGTCCTTGTAGAGATGGCCAGCAGCCATCTGTTGTGACTTTGCAGGTGCACAATCACCATTGAAGAGTCTTGCGGATAATATAGCAAGTCCATAACCACCACTTGTGCACTCACAAAGTTTTTTGGAATTGTCCTTAGAACCAGCAATGCTGTTATCCAGTCCCTTGCTGAATTATTAACACACGTGCAAACACTAACAGTCCCTACTTCTCACATATTGTCCATATACTATGACCAACAGAAATGTGTGCAGTGAAATGAATGCTTACAAGTTACTTAATTTGATGAACTGATGTCAATTACAATTTTATAACATAAGAATACAATTACAGAGATACAGAAAACATCATTAAGAACATAATAATACAGATAATATTTGTAGTACAGGCTTTACAACAGAATAGAAATAAACATATACATCAGTGTTACAGGAATTATGACATAAGTAAATACAAAAAAGATCAGAATAACTTTTGAAACATCAACTTTACACATGAGCATTAAAATAAAACAGAATAAATAATGTCTAAGCATATTTACAAAGTAAATAACATAGTATTAGAAAAATTCTACAACATAACAACATCAGCTAAACACATAAAGACAGGAAAAACACAAATACACAATGGTACACAAACACATAGAGGGATAAGACAAAAGGAAAGGACAGGGTTTGTTTTACTGCAGTACTTTGCATGGAGATCTCCCTTCGTTCATCATTATTCACAAAAAGTCCTATCTAAGCTAGTCCTATCTAAGCCTGCTTTCTGTATTCTGTTCACATCCTCTTTCAAAAATAGTTTTTCTCCACTGTACGCTACTTTTTTGGCCAAACCATTATCTTATATATTCTCAATGCATTTCTTCCAATTTATCATAATTTCTTTTATAATCTACCCCCTCTTAAGATAACTTAAACCTACTGAGCTCAGATATATATACTAAGGGACGAGGCAATGCAGCAGCACAAAACAATTAACGCAAACAGCAAGGACAAAAAAAATACAAATTGGCAAATTAAGCAACAATATTACAACTAATATAAGGCAATGAGCAGCAAACAAGAAAAATAAATCAGTAGTAAACTGGCTTAGCAGAGTAACACAAAGTCAATTCAGTAACACTATGCCTGGAAAACAGCAGCAGTACATGTTATAACTTATACCTAAGCATGACAAAGCTCAAGCAGAAAAAATACTACACTAAAGACAACAATGCAGATAAAGGAAATGTATAATCACATCTTAATGTCTATGTAATTAAAGTGGTGCACCACAAATATTTCTACAAAAGAAATTACCAAGTACTTGAAAAGAAAATTATATATGCAGTCACTGTTCTTAGTCCCTTCTTATTGTTCTTTCCATTCCAAGAGCTCCTTTTTCGAAGAATGCGGGTCATAAAACAATTATTTAATAGATCTGTTGACAGAAAGTGTTCACATTAGCAAATGCATTTAATTTTATTTTATAAAACCAATGCTGCAGGGCAGCTAGAAACTAGATATTAAACAAAATGAGTAAATAAATACATAAAGCAAGCCATATGGCATTTCTCTCAACTAGCAAGATAATAGCTGTGAAATGTTTCTCATCGTTTCATTAGGCATTTTAGTAAATATCATAAATTACGAGCTCCACAGTATGCTTTGAACAAGGAAATGTCAATAGCGAGGATAATGGCCTCCCCTTTCTATTTTTTTTACCTGTGCCTCTGAAAAGGCCCTCACTAATGGCTTTTTTTTCAGGCGTCTGACACAGCTGGGTGCCCACGACGCATTACGTGCAGGTGGTCCGTTAACTTTCTTATGGAAATATTTACGACAGCAGTTTCCGCTACAATGACAGTCTCATATAAAAATATTTCACAGGTCAAGAATTTGCGTTACAAATCTGTAGAGACAAAATGCTATTGATATAACAGAGTCCAAAAAACTTTCGTCGGCATTGTAATACATTCATGCATTTACATACATTTCATAACTCTTAAAGTACGATTCTTGGTTTCCAACAACCTTCTTCACAAACCAGAGTCCCTAACCACTACTCATTATTCCTTACCTTATTCGTCGACACTTCTTCAATATCTCATCATAATAAATACGTAGCATAATCGAATTCCTCATATAGCATCATCTCATTGATCATAAACATACCTCAACAGCATAATACACATCGTCGTCATAATAATAACATCATAACAGATCAATCACATCTCAAAAACGTCGTAGCTTCCTGAATATTTTAAAACCTACAAACAATTCTCTGCTCATTTCAAAAGTGTCATCTACCTCAAACGTACTTTAAAAATCATGATCTCATACCAAATACATCATTCAAAGCTCTCATAATATCACAATGGGTCTAAAAAAATATGAACAGTTCACAAAGTACAAACAAAATACAATTTCGTAAGTATGAAGTTATACAACGGTGTAATTACGTAAACATCTGTCACTGCCATAGTAAAAAAGTTTGTCTCTCCCAGTTAAATGATCAGATAGCTGTGTAATTTGTGTTAGAGAAATATGGTACCGATGTGTAAAGTTGTATAAGCAAATACTATATTAGCTAGGGCTCCATGTGCTTGCCAAACACATGGTACACAAAGAAGCGTGTACCCCCCTGAGGATTAATGTAATTATACCCTCAGGTGTTACAGATTACAGCAATGGAATGAACTGTATTACGGAAAACCTTTGTATCATTGTACTTCAAATATCTTTAGAAATAAATGATTTAAGTACAAAATTAATCACCCAAATACGTGTCCTGTAGCGCAAAATGTGCGTCTTACTGTAAGATAATCTCTGTGGAAGTGTCGTAGTTATTGTCCTCCGAAAGCTAAGTTCTGCAGAAGTCAATGTACTTACCTCATGATAAACAAAAGTGAAATGCTTTGCATATAGATATCTTAGTAATTACGCTTATTGTTGTGATGATGAAAGTACTGTGCTGTGACGTATTGTTGTGCTACGGAAAAGGCTGTCTCCTTGTAGCTATACCACAAAAGTTACTACTAAAACATGTTTTACTTTACAGAAGAATTCAGAAAAACTGTGCAGATATAAAACAGATACACCGCAAAAGCAACATTGTAAATTGTCACTCACATAAACTAACCACTGTGTCATCTCATATCTCTCAGAAAGTACTTTAATTCAGAATGTATTTTCAAGTAAACCAAAATGTTGCACTAAAATCTCATTAGCAGTACTGGTAAATGTTTGAAGTATGTGAATGCACCCACACAATAACACTGTGTCGTCTGTTCACAACAACAATGCATTGTAATTTCGGTTTAAATAAGTTCTCTTGGTTCTTGACTGGATATTTAACTTCAAACATTGTTGCATGGTAACAGTTTCTAAGTCTGACAATGCATACTAGAAATGTGAAGTGAAACGTTTTATGGCAAAGACTAAGTTAAAAAGCAGATTATCTTTCAATAAACGGTTTTACATGTGAAATGTGGTGTAAACCTTTACTCTTCCTAGTACGCAGAGTTTCAACTTCAACGCAATTATCATGTGGTATACGTCGAATTCTGTAAGGTCCATTGTAAACTAGAAAGAATTTGTGACTCAAGTGTTTCTTCTTATGTGATGATGAATGAGCTTTAATGGGAACTTTCTGACCAATGTATAATTTCTTTGCATTTGCTGTACCATGTAGATTTGTCCTTTTGTTTGCTGCAGATTTTATATTTTTAATAGCCAAATCAATTATGTCTTTGTGTCGAAGTTTACGTGTATTTGGGAAAGGTACAAGCTCTCTGATTCTGTTCGGTGGTTCTTCATTCTTCAGTACAAGAGTAGGTGGTAAAGCAGTGGAATCATGAGGCATTTCATTCAGCACATTTTGAAATAAGTCTAAATATCTGTCCAAATGTTGATGCTTTCTGTGGCAATAAAGTCTGCAAAGCTTATTGATTTCTTTCATAATCCTTTCAGACGGGTTACAATGTGGTGAGTACAATGAAATGAAAACAGGTTTGATTTTATGATTCCGAAACATGCGTGACCAAACAGCAGATCTGAATCGCGGTCCGTTATCTGAAATGACTTTAGCAACGTGGCCAACTTCACGTAAGAAATTTTTAACAAAGGCGTTGGATACAGACCGTCCAGTGGCTTTACGTAACGGAGTGAAAGAAACAAATTTTGAAGTAAGTTCAACAGCGACTAGAACGTACGAAAATCCATTCGATGTTCTGACAAGGGGTCCCAAGAGATCAACAGCAGCAAATTCTTTTAATTTAGAAGGAATAATAGGAAACAACGGAGCACGATGTGAGATAGTAGATGGTTTCACCTTTTGACAAAGTTTACAAATAGACAAGACTCTTCGAATTCGCTTTTCCGTATTGTTAAAATAACAAGTGGTTCGAAGAATATGATAACATTTTCGTGGGCCAAAATGTGCGTAGCTGAAATGAATGTACCAAATGAGCTTATTAACAAAATCGTCTGGAATGCAAAGTACCCATAGCTTGTCATCAACAGTGCAGCGTTTGAAGAGTATGTTGTTTCTAACCAGGTAATAATGCCGAATCTGAGTGTGTCTTTTCATGGCATTTACTTTTGATGTCTTTCCAAATCGGATCTTTATCTTGTTTATGAGCAATGTCCTTTAAAGATGTGGTGATGAAGTTTTCAAAGGCGACTTTCTGAATGTAAAGAATACTGAAATTTTTCTCAATATTGACTTCTGTGTTACTTTTCTCAAGCCCAGCCGGTGCGCGTGACAGCGCGTCCGCAACAACGTTCTCCTTGCCGGGAATGTAGACTATTGTGAAGCGGAATTCTTGCAGAAACAATGCCCAACGTTTTAACCTATCATGATTTAATTTTGAAGACATAAGAAATTGTAATGCACGATGATCACTGTATACTTTTACGTGCTTACCAGAAAGAAAGAAACGGAATTTGTTAAATGCCCAAACGATAGCTAAAGCTTCTAATTCAGTAACGGAATAATTTTTTTCAGATTTTGTTAGCACTCGGCTAACAAAAGCAATGGTTTTCTGAACAGTAATGTCATTTTCTATGGCTTCTTGAAATAATGGACACCAAGACCGACTTTAGAAGAATCCGTGCTAAGGCAGAAATCTTGTGACAGATCTGGATGAGCTAGTATTGGCGCGTTAAGTAGCGATTCTTTCAAAGAATTGAATTCCAACTGTGCTTGTTCGTCCCAGTTCCAAATAGTATTTTTTCCAGTGAGAGAACAAAGTTTTGGTGTAACAAGAATTTGCATATTCAGAAAACGACGGTAAAAATTTATGAGACCTAGAAAACTGCGGACTTGTTTTTTTGTGGATGGAACTGGAATGGCTCTGATTGCTTCTAACTTTTCAGGATCCGGCTGAATGCCTTCAGAAGAAATAATATGTCCCAAAAACTTCACCTTTGTCCTACCGAATTCAGACTTTTCCAAGTTAACTGTAATTCCAGATTCTGCAAAAATATGTAACACGCTGTTGAGGATGCGATTGTGTTGTTCCCATGAGGCTTCTGCTATCAGGATATCGTCCACATATAAGGTGATGTGACGTTTTAAGAACTCAGGTAATATGGAATTTAGCCTGCGAATGAATGCTGCCGAAGAAATGTTCAAACCAAAAGGAAGTTTCCGAAACTGATAACAAACGCCGAAACAAAGGAAAGCTGTGTATTTTCTACATTCTGGATGAAGTTAGATCTGATAAAAGCTGGATCTGAGATCAATGGAAGACAACACTTTTACACCATTAAAATTTTGAAGAAGTTCTTCCATCGTCTGCGGCCTGTCTGTTTCAGGAATAATGATAGTATTGATTTGTCTCGAATCTAAGACAAGCCTGATCGATCCATTTTTCTTCTCAACAACATGTAACGGATTGTTGTATGAGCTTACTGCAGGCTCAATAATGCCCTCGTCAAGCATAGATTGTATTTCTGTTCTAACACGGTCCCTATAATGTGCTGGAATTACATATGGTCTAACACAAAATTTAGTATGCTCACGAACACGAAATTGGTATTGAAATCCCTTGATTGTTCCTGTTTTGTGAGTAAAAACTGTGGAATGTGCTTGTAAAATCTCAAAAAGGTCCTGCCTATCAGTGTCATTACAATTCTCAATTGTTTGAATTTTATTCTGAATTAACTCATTAGTTTCAAATAAGCCGTCGATATCATCCCTGTCAGTACTTGCAGAGTGATTGTTAATGTCTAGTTCCGTAGAAAATTCCGAACTGTTTTCTAACAGAAGGTAAAGCCGATTAATTTCCTCATCATGGTTTGAGAGCCAGTCTTCAAATTTCAAATCTATTGACTTACCTTCTTTCTCTAAACTTATTTCAGCATCGTGAAAGCTTAAGATTGCTTTGTATTCATTCAAAAAGTCTACTCCCAGTATAATTTCCGTCGACAATAATGGAACAATAACAAAGTTCATAGAGAAGCTGTGGCTTTGGCAAAAGAATTCTAAATAGGTTTGTTGGCGTACATCTACACTTTTTCCAAAGATTGCACCTTGTAATTTAATCTTACATAACGGAAGTGTGGGGCAATCGTTCGATTTGTTGCAATTGCTAAAAGCTGTTTCACTAATTACTGAAATGGGACTGCCAGAATCAAGTACTGCCGTAAATTTTACATCATTTACAGTAATGTGAATCACAGGATATGCAATGTTGTTATGTTTTACGTCGTGTTCCTGGAGTAAGATGTCCCCAATGTCTTCCATTTTTACGTAATTACTAGCTACGGCAGCTGCGTCGTCAGTTTCATAAGTATGTTTTGTGGCTGCCAGCGGTGTGAGTCATTGCCTATTGTCTCTTTGTTGGCGCGCGTCGTTATTGGGATTTGGAGACCTAACTTCTACAAATTCACCATGACGAGAGGGCCCTGCCCTGTTTAAATCCCGCCAGTTCTGACGCAGTTCAGGTCTGTCGTTACGATCATATCGTCTGTCATCATGTCGGTAGATTCCATAGTTTCTTTCTTGTCGGTCATGTGGTGGAAAATTTCTCCCTAAGTCGTAACTGCGCACTGGACCGTTGCGTCTAAAGTTATTCTGTCTCTCTTGATAATAATTATTTTGGTTCTCATATTGTCTGTTTCTCTGATTGTCTCTGTGATAGTCATTACCGCGGAGAGGTGATCTTTCCCTGTAATTATTACTACTCTGCCAACGGTTGTCATACGGGTGGTGTCTGTTTCGGTCACGATTTACATTGAAAGAATAGCCTTGTCGTATATTACTTCTGTCATCGCGGAATTGTGACAGATGTGATCTGTAATTGTTGTGCTCCTGTTTTCGCGATCCGCGATTGTCAGTGTCAATTTCCAGTTCTTGTAACAGTCCCTGAAAAGCTTCAATGTCGTCTTTGCAACGTCCTGCTAAAATAATATGTCGTAAATGTTCAGGCAGTTTGATTAAGCAAATGCGGATGAGTTCTGAGGGGCTGTATGGGTTTGACAGGTACTGATTCTTGTGCAACATGTCTTCAAAATATTTCACAAGACTGGAAAATTCAGATTGTTCGAAATGTTTCATCATTATGATGCTATGTTTTACTCGGTCTTGTGTAGCTTGAGACCAATATGCTGAGAGGAACGCATGGTAAAATTCTCCTTCACTGTGACAATCGTGAATGACCGATCGCATTCTTACAGCTGGTTCATTCTCCAAGTAGCCACACCTAAATTCTAACCTGTACTCCAATGACCAGTTGGGAGGAAAACAATGAGAGAATTGATGGAGCCACGCTTGTGGATGAATATCGTTGGCAGAATTCTTAAACGTTTTGAATTTACGTGTAGTAATGAACAGCTTATAGTCAAAATCATCGTGTCGGCGAGTAGCATATTGGTCTTTGTTACGTCGTGTCGGCGGTTCCATCTCAAAATTCGGTGTACCTTGCCAATTTCTTTCATCATTTTCCGAAGTGCCCTGAGTTATTATTTTGTGGCTGTTCCGTATTTCTATGTCCCTCTTCCCGTATTGGAGCGCGAGTGGCCTCTGAAATACGTAATTCTTGTATTACCTGTGTCAGCTGATCTTGTACTTCCCGGATTTCTCTTTGGTGTTGCGTATTAATTTGATTCTGATTTTGTTTGAATTTCCTAATTTGTTCGCACTCTTCTGTGTCAGTGATGGCTACAGGTCTTGTGTCATTCAGATCATCATCTACCTTTGCAGATAAGTTAGTGAACTGATCCAAAAGTTTGGCTACTTTCTCCGATAGTGTACTTATTTCCTCAGTGTGTTTTTCTGAACCAAGTTTCAGAGTGTCCATTTGTGTTGAAATCGTATCTACTGTGTCCTTTAAGTTTTCTTGAGTTTTTGCAAGTTGCGTAACCGAATCGGCAGATGCAACTGAGTCAATTTTAGCTTGCAAGGTGTCATGATTTTCATGAACAATAGTTTGCAGTTCTCTTATGGCTGCATCGTGATTCTGTAATGCATTTTCATGACGCGATAAAATAGGTTGGAAATGCTCACAAATTTGTGTTTTTACGTCATTACAGACTTTTTGACATTTCGATTCAATGTTATGTAACTCAGCAGTTAAATCTTCACGTGTTTGTTCGAGAGTTTGTTCCAATGAGTCTAACTTTTGAAGCTTTTGTTCCATTGTGTCTAACTTTTGAAGATTTTGTCCCATTGTGTCTAACTGTTGCTGTGTTTGTCTCTGATTTTGTTCCATTTGTTGCATTAGCTGTAATAACAATGCATCAGTGTCTGGAATCTGTTCCTCTACGCTTTTCGGCAGTGCATTTGCACCGGCAACATTCACATTTTGACAAGCAGAAAATGTGTCTTGACTTATTTGAGAAAAGGGTGAGGACGCAAAACCTGAATCTACAGTATTTGCAAGATTTTGTCCTGTCATTTCGGATTCCTGAGGCAAGCTATTGCCGACCGATCGATCGATAATGCTTCCCTGTTCACTAATTGTTTCACTGCCTACGCCATTGTTTGCCTCCCGCTCCATTTCCCTATGTACAATTACCAAATTACTACTTTGAACATTAGTTAATTCATTACTCGGTGGCGCTAACACACTGCTTTCGTCTTCACTGTCATTTCTCAGTTTACTTTGGAGCCTAGTATTACGTTTTTCACACGCCATTATTGTCACAATATTTTACACGACAACACAGAAAAACACAATTTGAAGAGCAAAAATAGGGGAACATGTTAACATAGCACTGAAAATAATATCTAGTTAATTGCAGCTGCGAAATACTTGGTGCAAATCTACATGCATGCCACAACTCTTTTACTGTACAACAATGAAAGACTGCAACTACAGAGGAGATTCTCTCTACAATTACGCAATAGCAATAAACAAAATCTACACTAATTACACAAACTACAAGAAAAAATCAGAAGATTCCAGTCAGGTATCCTCGGCTAAGGGTCGCCATATGAAACGTACCCTTTGAAAAATTGTACAGAACTGTGCTTAAACTGACACACAATATTTTTTAGCGCAACGCAATCAGACTTTCAGAAATCCCTACAAAGGAATGGCCCTGACTAACATTAACCTGTACCTTTCACAAATCACTTACTTCACCAAAAATCTTCGTTACTCGAACTACTGCAATACAGCGAGCGCCACTACTGCCAGCTAAATAAAAGATTCAAACTACGGAAGGCACTAACTACTGATAGGCATAGTTAGCAAATGAAAGATTTTGATAGAGAACAAACAATGTATTTACCTTAATAGTCATCAAAAGTCATAATATATACAGCAGTTCATGACATCCATTTTTACAAACTTTCAAAACTCCGCCATCTCTCTCCCCACATCCACCACTGCTGGCAGCTCACCTCCAAATGCGCAACGCTACGCGCTGTTCACATCCAGCTGCCGCTGCCCAACACTACAATGGCAGACAACAATGCAAACTAGCCACAGACTGCACACAGCACACAGCACAGCCAGTGATTTTCATACAGAGCGCTACGTAACGTTGCCAATAAGAAAGCATAAACAGCCTACTTACAAGGGTTCTACGAGCATTAAGTGTCTTACAATTAGTACTGGTTAGTGTACAACAGAAGGTCATGTATTGAGCTACACTCTATTAGGGAAGTGTAATTTTACTTGAAAAACTTTTCAGACTTTCGCCAGCCCTGTAATGGAAGTTTAATGTACGCTGACGGAAATAAAAATCGCAACATCATGAAATAATTAATGTAGAGTACATTTGTCTAGGTAACATACGTTAGTGATTAACGTTGTAAGATCGCAAGTTAATGAAAGCGCGAGAAAATTCATTGCAAATGAAATTGGTGGATTTGGTATTTGACTTGTACCATTATTAATTGGTGCACCAGATATAGCATTCCCACGAATAAATAATATAAGTTTTTCATTATTACCACCTTCATTAACCCTTCTTCTTATATCTTCCATAGTAGATAACGGTGCTGGTACAGGATGAACAGTTTACCCACCTCGAGATTCTGGTTCGTTAATAATCAGTGTAACTACCAGAAATATGAATACAAGCATGCAAATGTTCATGCAATGTGTCGTACAGGTGTCGGAAGTCAGTTTGTGGGATGGAGATCGATACCTGTTGCGCTTGGTCGATTAATATAGGGACGGTTAATTCTAGTTGTAGATGATGCTGGAGTTGTCGTCTGATGATGTCCCATACGTGCTCGACTGGAGACAGATCTGGTGATCGAGTAGGCCAAGGCAACATGTCGACACTCTGTAGAGCATTTTGGGTTACAACTGCGGTATGAGAGAGAATAGTATTGTCTAATCACCAGGCTGACGTACACATTAGTCAGTAAGCGTGGGATACCCACGAGAATGCTACTGCTGTGGCGCGATATCGCATCGCTGACCATAACTCCAGTTGTAGGTCCAGTGAGCCTGACACGCAGACAGGTTGGTTTCACACTGGCCTCCTCCTAACCAACACAAGGCCATCACTGGCGCTGAGGCAGGACCACCTTTCATTGGTGAACGCAACAGGTCTCCGCTCCGCCCTCCAACAAACTCTCGCTTGACACCATCGAAATCGCAGTCAGTGCTTTGGTGTCAGTAGAATGCACGCTACAGGGGGTCTGGCTCGGATCTGTTCTTGAAATAATCAATTCGTAACATTTCGTTGTGTCATTGTGTTGTTAACTGCAGTTGTGTTGTTAGCAGACACGGTACGTTGCGCCATAGCCATACACCGAACACGATGGTCTTCCTTCTCGGTAGTGCCATGTGGCCACCTGGAGCCTGGGGCCTTATTCTGTATCGTTCATTCCGATCGGTGTAGTAGGTTTGTCTCGATAGTGACGTCATTTTCGGTTCTTTACCGAAGTACCCTATTCAGTAAGATTCTGAGACCTGTTACAGAATGGTCCTCCCACCGATTATAAGACAATTGTACCGAGAGGTTTTGGATTACGGTGAGCTGTGGTTTATTTACTCCTATAATTTGTTATTTTAAACATATTTATCAGTTTTAGCTTTGGATTTAGTGATTTTGTTACTAAAGACTCACCAGAGGACGCATCCAGTCGAAAAGTGAGTTCATAATAGACTATTTTCCTTTGTTATATATATGGTTAGGTTAGGTTGTTACTGTGAATGATTACATAAAAAAAACTTATCGGTCAATATTCTCTCAAAATACTTGTTATTTTTATGCAAATAAGAGTTTAAGGATAATTAAATATCAAAACATCAGCTGTGCTTATGTATATTACATGAGTGTGATCTGATGTGTCTAGTGACTTGTGTACTTTTTCCCATAAATGGTTTGGTTAGTAATTATCGAAACGTGTTTATAAGTTTCAGGTAACAAAGGAAAGCAATCATGTGAAGTCTGATATTGGAAACCTTGCAAACTATCACAGATTTATGGCTTATGCAGCACCATTTGACAATGAAGTCAGCCTACGTTCCCTATGTTATAGTAAAAAATTGAGCACTACTCTTTCGTTGTTTGGCGTGGACATGTGGTTAGCGCGAGGGAATGCGAATTAAAAGGACACAGGTTCGCCCATGGGCAGGTTCAATATAATTTTTTTTTTCTCTTCATATATGCAACACGTTTTGAGACATTGTTATTCGTGTAAGTTAAGATTTTTCTGCAATATTCGTTATTAAATGTAAGAGCGTACTTCCTCAGTAATGATTTCGTGATTTCTGTGTGTTTGAAAAACGAAATATGAAATTGCTGGAGATGAAATTGCTGTGAGTGAAACAACCGACAGCGACCTTCATATTTTTTCTTGTCAGGAATAATTCACCATTTTTTCCGAATATGTAGCGATTTCCGAGTATGGGGTTAGACAGGAATCTAAGAGCACAACATAAATTACTGGGAATGTAACTAGCAGCAGTCATCTTCATACTCTTGCTTGTCACAAGTATTTATCTGCGATCGAATCCTCAACAACAGTAGACAGAGAGGAAAGATCTCCGCCGTAATATTTTTAGATTATAGCACCATATACGAATCATTTTCATTCATGAGATGCATGTTATAAACTTCGACGAACTGCAGGAGCTCTCGAAAATGCGTTTCTTCAATTTTGTTTTTAAGACCCAAATCGCTGACGTATCATATAGGGAAGTGGGCTGCTTAATCATTTGGATCTCTAGGAGCGAGCTGTAACCACATTCTGTTTATCTTCTTATTCTCTGAAACTATCAGAATCAATTTTTCGGGAGTTTTTATAGGTGTATTAGTACAATGCGGTACTAAACAATATTCCTAGCTCATTTTCCGAAACGTAAAATCCAAAACACGATGTCAGTGTGAATGAGAATAAGATGACATAATGCAGCATACAGGCAAATACGCTATCGTTATTATACATGCATGGAAACATGCGGTCAGGGAAACTAAAAATTTCTGTGCATTTCAGCTGAGAATCATGGAAATGGATATACTGTGCCTGATAAAGTTAAGGAGGAGGCAAGAGCGATGAAGGCTGCCACGTCAGCTCGATGGAATGAGGTGTCATGCGTTATGGCAAAGTAAACCTAATTTTCGGTACTTCGAAGAATAGTGTGCCTTTGTCATCTGCTAGCTGTTTTGTTTTTGTGCTGCTGTGCGCGCTGCAGTGCGCATGCGCGGGTCTGCGGCCGCTTGCTTTTGATTGGCTTGCGCGACGCGAACTGACAACAGCGCTTCGGTTCTCTAGACCCGAACGGTATCGCTTCTGAAATGCTTATTGAACAACGCAGGGGCTCTAATTCGAGTACTAGACCGTTCGGTGCTCTTGAGTACCGAAACGATCGGCACAATGGCAGAAAGATACAAAATAGGCACCCTGCTCTTATTACGACCATACTTTCCTGCGACCTCGGCAACCATGTATAGTGGCTACATTCCTACTAAGTCTTTCTGCAGTATCGCGGAAGGAACATCCAGCTTCTCGAAGCCCCACTGCACGACCTCGTTTCAAACTCAGTGAGCTGTTGACAATGACGCCTTCTCTGTCTTAAGGGCATTCTTGACTACCATCATTTCACCATCTCCAGTCTAAAAGGTAGCTATCACCCACGACCGTTACAGCGCATATTTAAAACAAACATCCTTATAGTGGCGCTACTATTGCCAATCTTAAGCAACTGGCACGAAATATGAACAGATGCCATCTTTCAGACGTAGAAACACGCCTCCCGATTTTCGTTTCCCTCGTACAAATCTTCTTGATTTTGGAATTTTTTTTTTCAGTGTATTTTCTTTTTCGAAATGCTACAATTCACTTCATGTGTGCTGCAGAACTTTTTCGAAATTACAAAAATTACTCTAGATAACTAAGGATTTTCCTAATGTGAAAAACAGCTCCAAGGAACAGTACGTCATGTTCCTCCGAAATGTTCACATTTAATAGTGTTCTACTCGACAAAACGTTGTCAATAATTAATTTAACAGTCCATGTGTTACATTATTACTCTATTACACATCAATAATAAAGAACTAAAATCTAATTAAGAAGAGTTCAAGTTAAAAACATTTTCAAGAAAAGCTATTGCCAACAGACACAAGTTTACATTTTCAAGTCGAGGAAAATTGTCAAGGCACTAAAGAAAATCATTTCATTTGCAACTATAATGTATTCCACGGTAGAAGACCTCTCGTTTTGAGGTACAAGACGGCACATCTTGACGAAATAGAAATTAATCGTCATCACGTTGAGTAATTAGATTTTAAAATACGTAGAACTCAGCATAAAACTCTGCAACTGAGGAATCGGCAATATTCATCAAATAGCTTACGTATGCAATAGAGCAGTTAAATATTTAGAGCTCGCAATATATACAAACACTGCGCGGAACACAATCTCATTTCTCAAACAACAAAATCATTTGAAAATGGCGCAAAATATGGTGATCTCTAGTGAGTGTTCCTTAATGTGATTATAAATTCGGTCGCTTGACTGAAACACTATCCTTCAGATACAATACTATACCGTGGCGGTTGAAAACCGGAAGTTCCAGTTGATGACAACACCTGTGCCGTACAAATCTCGTCTTGGAAATGTGCCTAACATTTCCGATTTGATTATTGAAGTTAATTCACTTAAGTCGTAACGTTAACAGACAAATCTACATAACAACGGTCTTGTAGACCTTGTGATAACATGGTATCATTAAGACTGCAATGAAATTTCCACTGTTAAATGCAGAGGAGAGAGCGGATAGGTGGGAAGAGTACATTGAAGGAGTCTATGAAAGGGAAGACTTGTCCGATGACGTGACAGAAGGAAAAACATGATTCTGTACAGAAGAGATAAGGGATTCACTATTAGAAACAGAATTTAGCAGAGCTTTGGAAGACTTAAGATCGAATAAGAATAACTTCTAAAATAGTTGGTGGAAGTGGCAAGAAAAGGACTATTCACCTTGGTGTGTAGAATGTTTGAGCCTGGAGATATACCATCTGACTTCCGGAACAACATCATTCACACAGTTTCCAAAATTGCAAGAGACGCATGTGCGAGAATTATCGCACAACCAGCTTAACAGCTCATGCATATAAGTTGCAGACAACAATACTACACAGAAGACTGGAAAAGAAAACTGTAGATCTGTTAGATGACGGTGAGTTTGGCTTTGGGAAAAGTAGAGGCATCAGAGAGACAGTTCTGCCGTTGCCGTTGATAATGGAAGCAATACTAAAGAAAAATCGAGTAACATTCGTAGGATTTAACAACCTGGAGAAAGCGTCCGACAATGTTAAATGGTGAAAATGTTCGAAATTCTAAGAAAAATAGGGGTAAGCAATAGTGGAAGACGGATAATATATGATATGTATAAGAACAAAGAGCGAACAATAAGAGTGGAAGACCAAGAACGAAGTTCACCGAATAAAAATGGTGGAAGATAGGAGGGGTGTAGTCTTTCGCTCTTTCTGTTCAACCTATACATTGAAGAAGCAATGACTCTTTCTGTTCAATCCATACACTGAAGAAGCAATGACGGAAGTAAATGAAATGTTCGAGAATAATTAAAATTCAAATTGAAAAGATATCGTTAATGAGATTCGCTGATGACATTTTACAGTAGGAAAATATCTTAATAGTACATCATTACTTATTTTACTCATACCAGTGCCTCCCCTAGGTAATCTATGAAAGTGTCTTTGGTGTGCCTCGTTGCATGTGTGATATTGTTGACGAAAGAAGATGATGAAACCTACTACCCCCATAGAGGCTTGTCCTCTCTAACAGTACCAAAAGGATTTCCAAAAATTAATGTCTTCATCTTAAGATGAGGTCACCAATGCAAATGTTTCTTGCTTTCACTTCTGTGGCGATGAGAATATAATAGGGGTTTAAAATTGCTTGCAGGGCAGAATCTGGCGAGCATAATACTTACACTAGCGTCCTATCTATATCTGCCAAAATATTCCAACGACGTGAATTTAAAAAATGCGTTTCTCCTGACATATTCACACTTGTGCGCTTAGATACCTTTCCTGAAGTACTACATCGTAAATAAAATGAGAGATCCATTTTTGCTACACAAATTTAAAAATTATTTCTCTACTGAGGTTTGAACCAGCTGATTGAACTCTTCCACACTATTGTGCGTTAGAGACATTGGGGATGCGCTTTTTCAGTGCACTGTGCATTAAGTGGATCAGATCAAACATCGAAATTCCTTAGGAAAATATCAGTTGCTTCTAGGTGGAGCAGGGAAAAGACACAGGCATACAGACAAATCTTTTAAAGTGTATAGAAAAGAGTGTAATGGGAGTACCTTTTGAAGATGCCTTTCTGACAATGACCCTGTAAAATGTGATAACAAGAGCTGTAATAGTTACAGGTTTCTTTGAATAGAGAACTGATAGTGTTGAGAACTCTCTATCACTTTCATATACGAAAAACAGCTATTCCAGAAGCTCACATTTTCAGTTCATTGTCTTCGAGTTTATATATAAACCTTTCCCTAGAAATCAGTTTGTTTTTCTCGCCAAATACTGTCATTTTTTCTAACAAAACAACGATGTGTTCTTTGTAAATAATTTATACTTACTTTGACAGTTTGACTCATACAGTAAATTTTAAACTTCTTTTCTGCAAATGCTTATGCAGTTCTACAGTTCATACATATGGGAAACATTTTTCTTATAAAAGCCTTCTCGTAACAGGTATCCGCATGCCACAGTCAGCAGACGCCGCCAGGTCCTCCGACTGGTGGCCCAGAACCAACTGGTCCACCAGGGACCCCTACAGGAGGACCTCCAACAACTAGCTCACCAGGTCCACTACCTTCAGATGGACCAGGACCAACTGCCACAACAGGTGTAAATACTCCATACCCTGATCCAACTTGGCCCACCTGGTTCCATTTCTGCAAGCACTCTGCCATTTCATGAGGAGGAACATCTTTCAGGAGGAAGCACTTCAGAACTCAGCTTAACACGGAATTGCTCCCAGAATTGGACCCTACATTGTTAGTTTATTGACGAATTTTGTATCTTTACTTGTAGTTCCTTATTTATTATACAAGCAACGAAGAACCGAAAGTTGTGTCAGTTTATTCCTCCTTTTCACCACTGATTCTTGGTTATGCACTATACAGTATTTCTGAAAATTTGTTGATTTTTCTGGAATTCCAGTTTGTAGCTTTTATGTTGGATATATAAAACTGCAGTGTTATTTGCAAGTCGTCGTAACGCTCAAATCCAAATCCGAGTGGAGGGTCGTCAATGATATGCAACATTTTCCACTGAAAGCTAGTTATTACGAACGCCAACAGATCTGAGCTCCTGGGGAAAATTTGCACTGCAAACTGTACAAGCAATACAAACATAATATATATCAATAACCGTCCGGAACTGGAAAAAATACTAAATAACAAATAATTGCCAATGGTCCAGATCGAGCCAGCGACACTAAATACTAAGCCACATTGAGCGCACTGCAGTTTGCTGCATTGCTCCCTCTTATGGCAAAATAGCGACCAGATGTTTCAGAAACCTCACTAAATACGACTTCCTTTTCACCACTGATTCTTGGTTATACACTATACAGTATTTCTGAAAATTTGTTGATTTTTCTGGAATTCAAGTTTGTAGCTTTTGTGTTGGATATATAAAACTGTAGTGTTATTTCCAAGTCGTCGTAACACTCAAGTCCAAGTCCGAGTGCAGGGTCGTCAATGAAATACAACATTTTCCACTGAAAGCTTGTTATTACGAACGCCAACATACAGCCAGAACTGAACTGAGCTCCTGGGGAAAATTTGCACTGTAAAATGTACAAGCATTACAAACGTAATATATACCAATAACCGTCCGGAAATGGAAAAATACTAAATAACAAATAATTGCCAAGGGACCGGATCGAGCCAGCGACACTAAATACTAAGCCACGCTGAGCGCACTGCAGTTTGCTGCATTGTTCCCTCTTATGGCAAAATAGAGACCAGATGTTTCAGAAGCCTCACTACATACGATTACAGCATCCTGGATATAGTCTTGACAGTGGCCCTCTGAACTGCAGAATGGCGGATCCTCCCGTTCTGGTCGTGTTGACACATTCTCTCCATCATGATGACCACCATAGGTAGTCCCACCCGTCGAAGCTATGCAACTGTCGAGTAGGTCTTCAGTTTCCTTTATGCATATACAGGGTGTTCGGAAATTTCCATTACAATCTCGTAGGACTTGGGGGGAGGAGTGAGTAAAAAATATTTTGAATTGGAACCCATGTAAAATACATGTTGGTAACTGACTAGGTGGGAAACGGTACACCACTTGTTTTACAGCTCCACTCATTAAGAGCCAAAGAAGTTGCTCATGTACTCGTTGCCGGATCTTCAACGTGATGCAGTACGGTCTCTTCCAATTCTGGTCTATGGCGTCTCCTTCGAGCACTATAGTTACGCGTGCTGATGTTGAAGGTACCCTTCCTCGAAACAGTTGCGTGCTTGTGGCGGGATGGTTATGTGATGGAGTTGGACGCTGTAGAGAACGATTCTGATAAAGGCGACGAGCAGGACATCCATTACAGTAAGCATCGCCATTCAGAAGGATCATCACGGTGTATTCTGCACACGTATATTCAATCATGCTTTAACACACAAACACACGGGAATGAGGCTCGAACAAGCTCAGAGAGGTAGGATCGACGTCAAGTAATATCAGCCGATCTTACGTAACTACCACCCACCATGACTATACTGTTGCATACCTACCTGACAAACATGTATTAAAACGGCTGTAGCACGGAAACGGTACGTATCCGAACGTAGGTTCCTATTGATAACAATATGCACTCACTACCCTCTACAAGTCATAGAAGCTTGAAACAGGAATTTCCTAATACCCTGTATACAGAACAGAGTGCAGGTGTCTGTCTAGTCAAAAGCGTCCAGCTAGCACACCCTCTCACTGCTGTAATCTTACAAGAAAAACAGATGCCGCAGTGCAAATTACCGTCGTGGATTGGCTTTTGATTTTTAGTTACTTGGAGAATAAGGCGTCGAGACACTCAGCTGTCTGAGGTCGTAATCTCTCAATTTGAAACAATCACTCACATCAACACGGAACTACCATAATTATTACTCACTAAAGCTATAATTGAAATCTTTTAACAAAACTATAGGCAGCAATCTGAATAATGGAAGAGAGTACAAATATTTCGTATTACTTGCATTATACTGTCGTCCAGTATGAAATACAATTTCATTTACAAATTCTCGAAACCTTTTGTCAGTTCTCAATGATATTTTCTTGTACAATCTCCGAACAAAATCCTTTTTCGGGTCCACAAGCTCACAGATAAATGTCTCTTTGTTTCAGGAACTTCCACACAAACAAATAGTAACCTCCAAAATCAGAAAATTAATAACAGTCCACTCTCACGTAATGAAAGGCCAAAAATAGTTACATTGGGTTATAATTAAAAGATGGCGTTTAACATTTTAAAAGTCTCTCACTCGTTACAATGTTTATATCACTCAATGGGTTGTTATTCAAGTTCTTGTGATCCACAACAGATAGTCCTCACCTCAACTATCTTATATGTGTATCACGTTCAGATTAAGATTTTAGAGAAAGGGACAATACCAGCTACAATGGTAACGGACAGTTTAGAGCAACCTTTTGCCTTAGACTAATTACACTACTGGACATTAAAATTGCTACACCACGACGATTACGTGCTACAGGCGCGAAATTTAACCGAGAGGAAGAAGATGCTCTGATACGCAAATTAGTAGCTTTTCAGAGCATTCACACAAGGTTGGCGCCGGTGGCGACACCTAAAACGTGTTGACATGAGGGAAAAAATGGCTCTGAACACTATTGGACTTAACTTCTAAGGTCATCAGTCCCCTAGAACTTAGAACTACTTAAACCTAACTAACCTAAGGACATCACACACATCCATGCCCGAGGCAGGATTCGAATCTGCGACCGTAGCAGCAGCGTGGTTCAGAACTGAAGCGCCTAGCCGGCCGGAGTGGCCAAGCGGTTCTAGGCGCTACAGTTTGGAGCCGCGCGACCGCTACGGTCGCAGGTTCGAATCCTGCCTCGGGCATGGATGTGTGTGATGTCCTTAGGTTAGTTAGCTTTAAGTAGTTCTAAGTTCTAGGGGACTGATGACCTCAGATTTTAAGTCCCATAGTGTTCATAGTCATTTGAACCATTTTTTTGAAGCGCCTAGAACCTCTCGGCCACAGCCGCCGGCTAAGAGGCCGCATCTTGTGAGCTCCTACAGTCTGATTTGATTCGTCAGAGAAGCGGGCTATGTCTCCTGAGCGGTATCGAGGAACATTCTTCCATTGCTCCCAAATTCCAATTAATCCCTTTAACTGTTTACTAACACAGCTGTAGGTTGTTATATAGTCAACTGACCATTTCCCTATCATTGATACGTTAACCAAATTCAGTATACTGGTGTGTTGCTGGAGCTAGTAAAGATTTGCAGTTACTTCCAGTTTTTAAGCCGTAAGCGGCTGCTATAGCCTCCATTGTAACCCAGAGTGGTAATGGGCGCATTTCCAGCACTGTCTTCGTCCTAGCAGGACAATTTCTTCAATTTGACAAGGTACTTAGTAGCCACCTTCTGCTATGCTTTATTCCACCATACTTCAGCCCCCTGACTAATCGTAGATGTATATCCAGTACATGCTTCCAGGGCTTAGCCCCAGTTTTTACCACGTGCCCTTCTAGAGCACGTAAGAGAATCTTACGCCCAGGAAGTATAGTGTGAGGTCCAAGATAGTTGTGCATACACGATTACATCCAGATACATCGCTGTCCCCTCTACTGGTAGAGTTTTCTCAAAGAGATTCAGATTTCAGTACGTGTCCTGGATATTCTTCCCCATGAATAGGACTACAACATTCTCCATTGGAATGACCCTTAGATCCTGCTTTCTGCATCAGTTTTGTACAGTGTTCAATGTACAGTGTGCCATTGTTAATGGTACAGTACTGGTAAATTTGTCTAATATTACTACTACTAAACCGTCTGGAAAAACTTACCAGTAATATTTACCTCTTGATGAGTTTGTTCACCTCTAGGTTGCAGAGTATTGGCATCAGATCCTCTACTTGTCGACACCCGCCAGTGGCGTAGATAACCATTTTCTCATTCAACATGCTGGCTTCTACCTCTCGTTTACTCAGCGTGGTCTTAATGCAGCCATATACGGTGACCTAAATGTCGTGCTCTTCTGCAACTCTAACCATGGATGCGAAGGACCTATTGATAAAAGCTGCTTAGATGTTCAGGAAGATGTACAGAGCAATTTCCTGAAAATGTAGTGCTTTTTTCACATTCCCAACAAAGTGGTGTTGTTTCAAAAGATTTGCCTGGATCGCATGTGTTCTCATGTAGAGGAACCTCATCCATTCCCTAACATGCACATTAACCAGTTTTTCTAATGTTTTTAGGAGGAAGGAAGACAGAATATCGGTCTCACATCATTAACCTTTTACGATCAACTCTCCCTGACCTCAAGCATTGGGATTGATCCCTACTGATGGGCTGACTGTAAACAGTTTTCAAAGTATGAGATCATAATGGCAGACGTCAATTCGTCTGCCATTTCCTCAAGATCTACTGAATTTCTTATTAATTTTTGCATAGGAGTCTTATTAGTATCTCTCCCGCTTGTTGCAGTAAAGTTGGAAAAATTCCAGCGGGACCTGGTGACATGAACAGTTGAAACGTGCCCCACGCCCACTGTATTTTTTTTTAAATCAACGGATTTTGTGAACGATTCTGAGTTTACCCTTTGTTTTCCTGCAAGCCAGAACCTCCCAGGAACTGAATCTTGGTCTGTGTTGTCTGCCAGAGTGCACTGAGGGAAATGAGTCTTGAGGAGCACATTCAGCATTTTATGTTTGCCCTTGTATACTCACCATTCTCCTTTTTTAGAGTGCCGCCTTGATTAATTGGTATTCTAGTGAGAATTTTACGAAATCTGGCGCATGTAGCTGTACCCTGTATCTCCTCACAGAATAATTTACAATATGATGATTTTGCGAGCTTAATAGCACATTTTTATTTGGCAAGGGAGGCCCATTGTTCTTTCCTTCTTAAAGCATTAAAAAATTTTCTTACAAAAAGTCTTCTTACTTCCTTCCTTTGCAGTTCCAGGTCATTGTTCCACCAAAGTATAGCACATTCCCGTCAGTACACTTCTGGGTGGTAATTAGTTTCCTAAGTATGAGGTCATAATGTCAAACTGAGACTTGATACATATATTCCGTCAGAAGAACTGAATAAATTCTTCACATTACCTGCGTCCACACCTAAACCACAAACCAAAGAGAGACTCATTGATTACTACCTGGGGGTAAACGACTGTTACGATGAAAAATTCCACGTAGAGAATGTTACTTGCAGTAGAGTCAAAAAAAGCCATCATGCGTATCAAATCAGCGACTACTGGTGACGATGATGAAGCTGGCCCAAAAGATGAAACTTATTATTGTTCCACTACTGCCCACTATCACAGGTACCTTCAACCACTCCTTAATCACAAGTGTTTTCCCCGAGGTCTGAAAACAGAGACTACTCAAGCGACTACCTGAAAAGGACGTTGCTGCAGCACCCTCTGATTACTGACCTATTTACGTTTCTCCTGCACTGTCCAAGGACAAATTATACAGTCCACGAACAGCTAACAAACGGCCGAAGTACAAATAGCCTACTATACGAATACAAATCAGGTTTACGTAAACATCGCAGAACAACATCTGCCTTCCTAAAGGTAACAGATGACCTGAAGCTTGCCGTGGATACGCAAGAGGGGGCTTTCAAGTGCTTCTTAGGCTCCAGTAAAGACATTGCCATTGTCGACTTCGACCAATTACGTGGTAAATTTAGCAGCTTAAATTTCGGGCAGAGCTTGTAACACAACACAGTGTGTAACATCAGAAATTTTCACATTATTAACATTGTAACTATTTTGTAAATATTTTCGTCTGAATGAGTACAATTATTATGTCATATACATGCAACATCTAAAAAAAGAATTATGTACTAACATGCAGTAAACACGCTGGTCTAGTAGGGCGATTTGACCGCGCGACCGCTACGGTCGCAGGTTCGAATCCTCCCTCGAACATGAATGTGTGTGATGTCCTTAGGTTAGTTGGGTTTAAGTAGTTCTATGTCTAGGGGACTGATGACCTCAGATGTTAAATCCCATAGTGCTCAGAGCCATTTGAACCATTTTGAAGCAGTAGGGCGATTTGCTGTTAACTGTCGTTGCTAGCGGTATGTAGTGCTGCACGTTGTAATGTATGAAACTTTCTGGCAGATTAAAACTGTGTGCCCGACCGAGAGTCGAACTCGGGACCTTTGCCTTTCGCGGGCAAGTGCTCTACCATCTGAGCTACCGAAGCACGACTCACGCCCGGTCTCACAGCTTTACTTCTGCCAGTATCTCGTCTTCTACCTTCCAAACTTTACAGAAGCTCTCCTGCGAACCTTGCAGAACTCTGGAAACATCCCCCAGGCTGTGGCTAAGCCATGTCTCCGTAGTATCCTTTCTTTCAGGAGTGCTAGTTCTGCAAGGTTCGCAGGAGAGCTTCTGTAAAGTTTGGTTCAAAATGGTTCAAATGGCTCTGAGCACTATGGGTTCAAATGGTTCAAATGGCTCTGAGCACTATGGGACTTAACATCTGTGGTCATAAGTCCCCTAGAACTTAGAACTACTTAAACCTAACTAACCTAAGGACATCACACACATCCATGCCCAAGGCAGGATTCAAACCTGCGACCGTAGCGGTCACGCGGTTCCAGACTGAAGCGCCTAGAACCTCACGGCCAGACCGGCCGGCTGTGTAATGTTTGGAAGGTAGGAGAAGAGATACTGGCAGAAGTAAAGCAGTGAGACTTGGCGTGAGTCGTGCTTGGGTAGCTCAGATGGTAGAGCACTTGCCCGCGAAAGACAAAGGTTCCGAGTGCGAGTCTCGGTCGGGCACACAGTTTTAATCTGCCAGGAAGTTTCATATCAGCACACACTCCGCTGCAGAGTGAAATTCTCATTCAGGAAGAACTGTATGTTAAGGCCAGGCACAATTATCGTGTTAACTGGTCACAGCGCAAAACCCATCAAGATGAATTAATATGAAAGAAGAGCACTTTGGGCCCAAAATTCTTTATTGCAAAGCGAAGTTAAAAACAGCCTGTTGCCATGCATTGTCGATGATTATTACCTTACACAGCACCAGCAGCCACTCACTGAATTAAGACCAGACGAGCTTTAATAGTTAGTAGCGTATCAAGGCTATCCAGCGTAGTGGTTTCAATTTGGGAATAATTACCAATTTAGCCGCGCGGAGGGGCCGAGCGGTTTGAGGCGCCATGCCACGGATTGTGCGGCCCCTCTCGCCGGAGGTTCGAGTCCTCCCTCGGGCATGGGTGTGTGTGTCGTTCTTAGCATAAGTTAGTTTAAGTAGTGTGTCAGTCTACGGACTGATGACCTCAGCAGTTTGGTCCCTTAGGAATTCACACACATTTGAAATTTGTGTTACCAACTTAACGTTAACACTGTGTTACACGTGCTTAAACCTGAACAATTCAGAAATAGTTTCCTATCCTCTCAATATTAATTGAAACCGAGTATCACCGTTGATGATAAAACACCTAAAATTACTGAGCTAATTCAATTTTAATAACTGATTTAAAAAAGTGAAAGTTATCAAGACTAAAAAACCTGATTGAGACTGATAGTTATCGTTAATGGACTTTGTTGCTCAGCGAAATCTGAAACGAACTTGCAGCGTGGGCCACCAAATGGCAGCTCAACTTCCACTCCGGGGAAAGCCATGCCGTGGTGTTCATGCGCCGCCGCATACCCTACGCGCTGCCGCAAGTACGGGTCATGGGAGGCCCCATCCCGTGGTCGCGCACAGGAAGATACCTCGGCGTCATCCTGGACCGACACCTGACCTGGGGTCCACACATCCGGGAGCTGAGGGGCCCAGTTCTCGCACGGATGCGCTCGCAGTATCCCCTCCTCAACCCCACGACGACGCTGCCCCCTGCGGCCTCTCGCACAATCTAGCACTCATCAGGCCGGTGCTGGAGTACGCGGCCGTGGTGTGGGGAAACGCGGCAGACACGCACCTTCACATGTTGCAACGAGTGCAGAACAAAGTCCTTTGGCTGGCGCTCCACCTGCCAAGGGACTACGAGACTCGTCTGCTGCACGAGTCGGCGAGTCGGCGAGGACTTCACAAAACCCGCTGGTCGGTGGACTGGGAAATCAACCCCACTGGCGCCCAGCGACCAGTTGGCCTGACGTGCTGCTGGAATAATCTCCAGGCAGCAAGAGAAGAGAAAGACACTGAAGTGGCAACGGGAAGACGAATCTAACAGAAAGGACCACACACCAATTGAGATCTCCGACGCAGGAACAGCAGGCCCTGCTTAACCTGTTCCAAACGTGCATTCAATGCACGCGAATCACGCACGCACGCACGCACTAACACTCAGCGATTATGACTAAGTAATTTTAGTGAGTTTTTAAGGTTATTGCAGATCAGAATGTTTAATTTCTGTGTTTGATCAATAATTTCTGCTCCCATTTCCAAAATACGTAACACTGTCATGTAAGAGTTAATCGGTACTTATTTAATGAAAGTTACACTACTGGCCATTAAAGTTGCTACACCACGAAGATAACGTGCTACAGATGCGAAATTTTACCGACAGGAAGAAGATGCTGTGATATGCAAATGATTAGCTTTTCAGAGCATTCACACTAGGTTGGCGCCGGTAGCGACATCTACAACGTGCTGATTTGAGGAAAGTTTCCAACCGATTTGTCATACACAAACAGCAGTTGATCCGCGTTGCCTGGTGAAACGTTGTTGTGATGCCTCGTGTAAGGAGGAGAAATCCGTACCATCACGTTTCCGACTTTGATAAAGGTCGGATTGCAGCCTATCGCGATTGCGGTTTATCGTATCGCGACGTTGCTACTCGCGTTGGTCGAGATCAAATGACTGTTGCACAATATGGAATCGGTGGGTTCAGGAGGGTAATACGGCGGAACGCCGTGCTGGATCCCAACGGCCTCGTATCACTATCAATCGAGATGACAGGCATCTTATCCGCGTGGTTGTAACGGATCGTGCAGCCATATCTCGATCCCTGAGTCAAAAGATGGGGACGTATGCAAGACAACAACCTTTTACACGAACAGTTCGACGACATTTGCAGCAGCGTGGACTATCAGCTCGGAGACCATGGCTGCGGTTACCCTTGACGCTGCATCACAGGCAGGAGCGCCTGCGATGGTGTACTCAATGACGGAGCTGGGTGCACGAATGGCAAAACGTCATTTTTTCGGATGAATCCAGGTTCTGTCTACAGAATCATGATGGTCTCATCCGTGTATGGCGACATCGCGGTGAACACATATTGGACGCGTGTATTCGTCATCGCCATACTGGCGTATCACCCGGCGTAATGGTGTGGGGTGCCATTGGTTACACGTCTCGGTCACCTCTTCTTCGCATTGACGGCACTTTGAACAGTGGACGTTACATTTCAGATGTGTTACGACCCGTGGCTCTACCTTTCATTCGATCCCTGCGAAACCCTACATTTTAGCAGGATAATGCACGACCGTATGATGCAGGTCCTGTACGGGTCTTTCTGGTTACAGAAAATGTTCGACTGCTGCCCTTGCCAGCACATTCTCCAGATCTCTCACCAATTGAAAACGTCTAGTCAATGGTGGCCGAGCAACTGGCTCGTCACAATACGCCAGTCACTACTCTTGATGAACTGTAGTATCGTGTTGAAGCTGCATGGGCAGCTGTACCTCTACACGCCATCCAAGCTCTGTTTGAGTCAATGCCCAGGCGTATCAAGGCCGTTATTACGGCCAGAGGTTGTTGTTCTGGGTACTGATTGTTCAAGATCTATGCACCCAAATTGTGTGAAAATTTAATCACATATCAGTTCTAGTATAATATATTTGTCCAGTGAATACCCGTTTATCATCTTCATTTCTTCTTGGTGCAGCAATTTTAATGGCCAGTAGTGTATATGCAAATCAGACATATTTTGCTTAACAGAAAACATTCATGTAAGAACAATTAAAACAGTAGAAATATTAAGAATTGGTATTATCTCAGGCTGTGAGAAGCTATTTATTTCACAAACTGGGTGCCAAACAATTAGCAGTCAAGTGCATATGCTTAGTGCAGTTGGCTTTACTGATTTCACGATTAGATATATTACATGTTGCTGTCAGCGATTCTGAATGTCGGTCCGCATCTCGTGGTCGTGCGGTAGCGTTCTCGCTTCCCACGCCCGGGTTCCCGGGTTCGATTCCCGGCGGGGTCAGGGATTTTCTCTGCCCCGTGATGGCTGGGTGTTGTGTGCTGTCCTTAGGTTAGTTAGGTTTAAGTAGTTCTAAGTTCTAGGGGACTGATGACCTCAGCAGTTAAGTCCCATAGTGCTCAAAGCCATTTGAATCTTTTTTTTTTATTCTGAATGTCAGCTCTAGTCAGTGTTTTTGCCCGTTTCCGCATGACTGTCTTGCTTTAATTATTATGTAAATACTTTTCTAAATTGATTAACAACTACACAATTATGTTCGCTCACACCATGAGCTAACGACCGTTTTCTACAAACATTGCGATCTATAATACACTGATTAGCCAAAACATTATGACCATTGCTTAATAGCTTGTTTCTTCCGCCTTTGGAACGAAATACATCTCTGATTATGCACATCAGTGTTCCGACTATTTGTGGTAGGATTGTGCAGGTATGTTGCATTAGATGTCTATGCACAGGTCCTTTGGTTCTCGTAAATAAATGGCCGCTGATTTGGGTACGTAGCGATGGCGCCCTATAGCGACCCAGATGGGTGCCATAGAACTTACATCACGCAAAGTTGGTCGCGAAGATATCAACGTGGGGTCAAAGTAATGCTCCTCGAACCATTGTAGCATGATTCTGGCTCAGAGACACGGGCAATTATACCGCTGAAAGATGATATCGCCATCGGGGAAGGCATCAAGCATGAAGGGATGCAGGTGGTTTGCATTTGTCAGCGTGTTTTCGATTACCATCACGGATCCCATACAAGCGCAGGAGAATGCTTCCCATAGCATAATACTGCTCCCATCAGCCTGCGTCCGTGGCGCGCTGCATGTTTTGAGCCGCCATTCACCACCACGACGTCGTTTGTAGAGACGACCATCGACCTAGCGCAGCAAAAATGTGATTCACCCGAAGAGCCGACACATTTACATTGATCGACAATCTAATGCCGATGATCCTGTGCCCATTGCAATTGTAACTGACGAAGTCGTTGGGTTGACATGTGAACACGTAGGGTGGTTTGTTGCGAAGCTCCATGTTCAACAACCAACGATGAACGGTGTGCTCCAAAACACTTCTGCTTACTCTAGCACTTTGCACAGTTCACCTTCTGCCCTACTTTACAGAACAGACAAGCCTCCGAACCCCACGTTCTGTGAAGGGTCGTGGACGTCCAACCACTTAGCGCCTAGTGGTAGTTTCAATGTCCTTCCGCCTCTTTCTGTAGATTCTCACGACAGTAGTACGTGGACATTCGACCAGCTTCGTCGTTTTCAAAATACTTGTTCACACGGTCTGCGTAATAATAATCTACCCTTTGCCAAAGTCGCTTATCTCAATGGATTCCTCCATTTGCAGCCCGTATCTTCGCTAGTCTGGTCACCCGCCCGTCTCTGCTCCGGTTACATGCTTTCGTTACCGCGTCATATGTCCGCTACTTTCGTTACCGCGTCACATGTCTGCTACTTTCGTTACCGCGTCACATGTCCGCAACGCCAGCAGGCGGCATCGAATATTGCAGCTGACAGTGGCCATAATGTTTTGGCTCTTCTACACAAAAAATATTTAATTTCATTTTCCGAAATTTCAGTAAGTACTTTGCAGTCAAAGTTCTTTCGATCGCTGCTGCGGACAAGTAGTCGCGCAATAACGATTCACTTAAAACTAATTCTACATTTTTTTATTTAATTTGTTCTTCGGAACCGATGCTTTTTACCAGAAAACAGGGACAATTATTATAACTACTCGGAAGTGTAGGTCTGTTATACGGGCAGTGCAATGGTTTTCCTCACACTTGATGTCTCGCCAGCAATGCTTCGTATTTGGCATACCAAGCTACAATGCAGGCAGATAGTTTTCGTTTGTTTTTATTTACAACGTGCAACATTACAATGTATTGTGTGTGTGTGTATTTGAGTGTGTGTGTGTGTGTGTGTGTGTGTGTGTGTATGTGGTGTCACCGCCAGACACCACACTTGCTAGGTGGTAGCCTTTAAATCGGCCGCGGTCCGTTAGTGTACGTCGGACCCGCGTGTCGCCACTATCAGTGATTGCAGACCGAGCGCCGCCATACGGCAGGTCTAGAGAGTCTTCCTAGCACTCGCCCCAGTTGTACAGCCGACTTTGCTAGCGATGGTTCACTGACAAATTACGCTCTCATTTGCCGAGACGATAGTTAGCATAGCCTTCAGCTACGTCATTTGCTACGACCTAGCAAGGTGCCATTATCATTTGCTATTTATCTTGTGATGCATGTACCGTCAGACCGATGTTCACCAATTATGGATTAAAGTTAAGTATTCCAGAAGCTACGTACCTTTTTTGCTAGTCTCTATTCCTTTAACTGTTCCAGACCTCACGCCAGCCTGCGTGAGCTTAAACGCGTGCCTTTCGGCTTCCTCTCATAGTGGCTTGGCTGTCTTGCCAAGTCACAACCGTGTGTGTAATGTTTGTGTAGTATAATGATGATGATGAGAGAAAGGAGCGCGTGAAATCCGATGCTGGCACATGTGTAGGACTGATGACCTAAGCAGTTTGGTCCCATAAGATCTTACCACCTTACCACATGTGTAATGTCCGTGTTGTATGTTGAAGACGTGAGCTGAGACAAGATGAAACCAGGAACCAACACATAGCACTCCTTGCGAACAGCACAAGAGGTCCGTCAAGTTTATTGTCTCCATCTAACGAATGATCACGAAACAGTGTCACATGCCCTCAGTTCATGGGACACTGTGGAGAGGTTTGCTATTTAAACCAGGACTTTGGCCTAAAGTCGGGTGATCAGGAACCTTACACCATCACCTCTCCTCCCCTTTTTGCCCAAATACTGGCAGCGAAAATTTTTTCCACCACCACCTTTCTAACAAGCTTACCACCGCGTCTAGCACCGCCTCACAAAGGTTCCTTAGGACCTCGGACAAGGAGGCAGGTGAGGCATCTGAGCATCTGGTACAGTATTAGGCCCTATATTCCTTTCTTTGTATTTCAGTTATGTGCTATTAGTTTTGTCCTATTGCAGGTAGCACATGTACGCTGTTGACCTCTAGTTGTATCTAAATGGAAAACATATAAACCTGAGGACAGCCATCCAGAAGTTCAATACTGACCTGCGTGGACTATCAAAATTGGCGCAGGATATAGGGTTAAAACTCGTCCCATCTAAAACCCAAGTAGTGCTGGTTGGTCATTCTCGACCCATTAGGATGAAATATCGTGAATTTGCACCACGTTTGGCCAACGGCCTTGCCGCAGTGGTAGCACCGGTTCCCGTCAGATCACCGAAGTTAAGCGCTGTCGGGCTGGGCTACCACTTGGATGGGTGACCATCCAGTCCGTCGAACGCTGTTTGCAAGCAAGGTGCACTCAACCCTTGTGAGGCAAATTGAGTAGCTACTCGATGGAGAAGTAGCGGCTCTGGTCTCAGAAAATGACATACGTCTGGGAGAGCAGTGTGCTCACCACATGCCGCTCCATATCCGCATCCAGTGAGACTTATGGGCTGAGGATGACACGGCGGACGGTCGGTACCGTTGGGCCTTCACGGCCTGTTCGGGAGTAGAGTACCATGTTTAATTCTAAATGAGACAAAAATCAACTTTTCTGCCTTAGCAAAGAATCTTATAGTAATAATAGATGGAATACATGCACCACAAAAAGTTTTACGTCATCCCAGTTCCGAGAACTCCTGAAGATAGACGTTGACTGTGGATATTGTATTACAGACACAGTCGCTATGACTGTTCAGAGATGTCACTAAACCCGCTCAAAGATGTAAACAACCATGCTTAAGCAGCACCTATTAGACGGAGGGGTCCGACAGCCGAGCAGTTCCAGTCATTCCACCACGAAGAAGATACACGGCTAGTGTTGTCTGCAATTCAACCATGCCTAGACCATCAATACCGCGGTTCGATCGCGTCCGCGTTGTTACTTTGTGCCAGGAACGGCCCTCAACAAGGGAAGTGTCCAGGCGTCTTGGAGTGAACCAAAGAGATGATGTTCAGACATGGAAGAGATGGCCGCTACCTACGGATTATGGCTCGGAGGAACCCTGACAGCAAACGCCACTGTGTTGAATAAAGCCTTTCGGTGCAGCCACAGGACTGTGTGCAATTGGCTGCATGATGCGCAACTTCTCTCCTAAGTCCATGGCGAGGCCCAACTTTACAACCACGACACCATGCAGTGCGGTACACACAGGCCCAACAACATGCCGAATGGACCGCGCAGGATTGGAATTACGTTTTCTTCAGCGATGAGTGTCGCATAAGCCTTCAACCAGACAATCGTCGGAGACGTCTTGGGAGGCAACCCCATCACGCTGAACGCCTTAGACACACTGTTCAGCGAGTGCAGCAAGATGGAGTTTTTAGGGTGGCGTTATGTGGATCCGATGTATGCCGCCTGTGGTCACGGAAGGCCCCGTAACGGCTGTACGATATGTGAATACCATCCTCCGACCGACAGTGCAACCACATCGGCAGCATATTGGCGACGCATTCGTCTTCATGGACGAAAATTTACGTACTCATAGTGCACATTTTGTGAATGACTTCCTTCAGCATAACGACATCGCTCGACTAGAGTGGCCAACATGTTCTCCAGACCCGTGAACCCTATCGAATAAGCATGGGATGGATTGAAAAGGGCTGTTTATGGACGACGTGATCAACCAACCACTCTGAGGGATCGAGCCGGATCGTCGTTGAGGAGTGGAACTATGTGGACCAACAGTGCCTTGATGAACTTGTGGATAGTATTCCACGACAAATACAGGCAGGCATCAATGCAAGAGGACGTGCTACTGGGTATTAGAGGTGCCGGTGTGTACAGCAATCTGGACCATCACCTCTGGACGACTCACTGTATGGTGATACAACATGCAATGTGTGGTTTTCATGAGCAATAAAAAGGGTGGAAACGCATAGGTTCCGGAACTCTAGGAACCGAGGAGATGCAAAACTTTTTTTCTTGTGTGTATAAACTGAACTGAACATGTAACTGCAGTGTGCAAGAAGGCACCAACATCTCTCCATACCCTACAACAATACAAAAAGTTCTTCCCTCTTGGCTTTGAAAGGAAACTTGCACAAATACTTTTACATTCAATTATAGATTACAGCGATGTTATATTGTCAGGTCTTTTCACACAAGCTCATGGTGCCTGGAACTCGTTATGAATGCCTGTGTTATTTCACCATCAAATGCACAACTATTCTGGCTGCCTTCAGACAAGTGCAGAGATTTCCCTGCGTTCTGTCTTCTCTACTGTTTTATCAAAGTACACTGCCTCTCATATCCCTCCTCGACTTCAACGCTCTTGTCTGAACACTATGCCAAAAACACCAATTTTCGTCAGAGCAAAATACATTCTATCCCTGTCCATCTTTCAGCCACTTTCTCGAATTATTTCTCAGTAGCATGAACCCTAATGTTCTCCCACATTGTGTCAGAGAAATGAATAACATGTCCACCTTCAGAAGTCAGTTAATGACATATTTACTAAAAGCAACAATAATGATCACCATTGTCCCTGTACACACTAGGTACCCTTGTACCTCCTTCTTTCCAACCAGATCGTCCTCATTTCCTGGTATTCTTAGCTGGCGCAGTCCCCTTATATTTCATTTCCCCAGAGTTAAATGTATCAAACAACATCTATTTTGTACACTTATAAATTCTTTTTATATCTCCTATTATTATTATTGTTATTACTGTATTTATTATTGTCATTGTAACTATTACTATGTTCATTATTAGAGCCACCAGCAGCAGTAGTGGAAATACTGCCAGCATTAACTTTGTTAGTACCTTTACTCACATCTTCACTACAGACACTCATATCATTTTAATACTATTTGTCATATTCAAATTGTTATTTATGATGTAAAAAAGGCTAATGTATCTGTCAGGTAGTGAGGTTTGAAATCACAAACAGTTCTTCTTGATTCAGCTGTCAGAAGCTTTCTGGGTAGGTGGAGCACTGTCCTTGTAAGGAAGGTAAGCTGAGACAGTACAATTTCCCTTGTGGTACCTTCCTTTCAGTGCTTCATTTTTCCTTTCGTTGCTTCATCCTGGTGGTGACTAAGTCCTGGAACAGAACTCCATCATTGGCATGAATTAAATTCCGTTCTTGACATAAATGCATGTTCTGGATTTCTTTGGATTTCTAGAATAAACAAACTTGCCTCCAGTTAGTAAAAGGCCTGAAATGCCACCTTTGTATAACGAAATTATGATCAGTTTTCAGAAATATTGTTGGCTGAGAATAATTATTACGATGATGATACCCTGTATGGGCAAGGACCAAGTGAGACAGATTTTGGAGTAATTGCCATAATAGTGAATGGGAGTCGAGGAACCACGAGAGAAAAGATGGAATGAGACAAAGGGAAACAAGAGAACACATCAGCAATGGCCTAAACTGGGACATAATATCTACCACGACAGAATAAGGAAATTATTAACCAAAATAATAACGGGTGGTGAGGCTGAAAAATGATTGGAACTGACTATGTACAGGTAAACAGTACTGCATATTGGTGGAGAACAAATAGTAGTAAATTATGGGGAGAGGAACTGTGTTCTACAAGTAGAGATATGACAAAGTGGGATTAGTAACTTAGAGCAGTTGTATCAACACGGAGAGAAGGAGAATAAGAGCCACGGACAACAGTATCTAGACGCGATACTGGAGGCATGTTCCCAGTGACTTTAGTGTAGTGGAAGATTCTGAGGAATTTGTACTAAAGAATGAGCAACAGACAATATCAGTGTCAGCAAATGTAAATGGGTTATAGAGAAACGGTATGCGGGGATTTTTAAACATACTGGACTACCGAAAGCTAATGCAAATAAGCGAAGTTAGGAATAAATTAATTACAATTAATTAAAGAAACTATTAACTTGTTGTATAGTAACCATTAAGATGTCAGTACTCTCATCAAATGAGCACTGAAATTTATTTACTCAAAAGCGTGATCATACTCAATGAAAGCAGTTAGTTAAATTAAAACATAATTCTTTACAATCTAATTAAAATTCAGAATTTGGGCCTGCAAGAATACTCCGCTTTGGGAAGGACAGGTTGGATGTAATAAGATCGATTTCGGAAGGGGTGGCTGCGCTGATGGACACTCATGAAGTACAAATACAATTTATTTTACAAAAAACACAAATTAAACACTGTACAATAAACAGATTGTAATAACGCTTGCCGTTGCCTGAGTTAAATAAAACACTGTTTCAAATGGTTGAATGGTGACGTACCACATGAAGGGGAAGGTATGTGAAAATTCTGGGAAGAGGATAGGATAAATGCACGCAATTACGAAGCTCTATACTAAAGAACAAAGCTCAAGACACATCACCCCTTCACCAAACAGTCAGGGAAAGGGATTCATGCCTTCAGAAGTAGTAATATTTCTACAAATGCAGGTGTTTAACATATTTACACATAAATAAAACCGATAAAATGTGGGGGAAGGGGAGGGGACCACGTGGAAAACTAGATTAAAAAAAAGGTAGCACATTTACCAGGTGGCTGAATATTTTCACAAAGCGGTTAAATTACGTACGCTACGCGCAAAGAAAGATAAAATGGACTGCAAGAAAGTTATCCTTCTATGGACACAGAGAGCTCAGGGCTCAACTGGCTCGTCCAAGCACCTAGTTCAGACTAACAAAGCAAGCACGCTATTCATTTGAAATTTCACACGGTAAAACACACTAAAATTCATTAATTACATAAAACATTCAACACAACCTAAATTCACTCTAGTGAACGTGATTGATTAGCACTGAACAACACAGAAGGTACGTTCAGCCATGTGGTGCAAAGCATAAAAGCAAATTTATCAAATCAGAGGTGAAACCGAAAGAATTCAAACTGCAATAATAAAGGAAAACATTCACACGAGAATGTAATCATGAACGCCTACACACTTAGGAAAATCTACTGTAATATAATGTCAGCATTACTAGATGGGAAGCCTTGGCACGCTAGATGTTCTGATAGCACAAAGAAAATACCAGAAGACACTTATTAAAATTTGTAAATGGCACCATGGTATGTCCTGCGTAAACTGTGGATAATATAATGAAGCTATCGCTGTAATAAAAACTTGACCAGACTGACCACAGTGGAGGGCAAGTTCCATACTACTAGCTACCAATGGAAACACGAAAAATACATTCGAATGCACTTTCACACAGACGGTAATTGGAAGGATGGAAATCTAGTAGCATAAAATACACTCCTGGAAATGGAAAAAAGAACACATTGACACCGGAGTGTCAGACCCACCATACTTGCTCCGGACACTGCGAGAGGGCTGTACAAGCAATGATCACACGCACGGCACAGCGGACACACCAGGAACCGCGGTGTTGGCCGTCGAACGGCGCTAGCTGCGCAGCATTTGTGCACCGCCGCCGTCAGTGTCAGCCAGTTTGCCGTGGCATACGGAGCTCCATCGCAGTCTTTAACACTGGTAACATGCCGCGACAGCGTGGACGTGAACCGTATGTGCAGTTGACGGACTTTGAGCAAGGCGTATAGTGGGCATGCGGGAGACCGGGTGGACGTACCGCCGAATTGCTCAACACGTGGGGCGTGAGGTCTCCACAGCACATCGATGTTGTCGCCAGTGGTCGGCGGAAGGTGCACGTGCCCGTCGACCTGGGACCGGACCGCAGCGACGCACGGATGCACGCCAAGACCGTAGGATCCTACGCAGTGCCGTAGGGGACCACACCGCCACTTCCCAGCAAATTAGGGACACTGTTGCTCCTGGGGTATCGGCGAGGACCATTCGCAACCGTCTCCATGAAGCTGGGCTACGGTCCCGCACACCGTTAGGCCGTCTTCCGCTCACGCCCCAACATCGTGCAGCCCGCCTCCAGTGGTGTCGCGACAGGCGTGAATGGAGGGACGAATGGAGACGTGTCGTCTTCAGCGATGAGAGTCGCTTCTGCCTTGGTGCCAATGATGGTCGTATGCGTGTTTGGCGCCGTGCAGGTGAGCGCCACAATCAGGACTGCATATGACCGAGGCACACAGGGCCAACACCCGGCATCATGGTGTGAGGAGCGATCTCCTACACTGGCCGTACACCACTGGTGATCGTCGAGGGGACACTGAATAGTGCACGGTACATCCAAACCGTCATCGAACCCATCGTTCTACCATTCCTAGACCGGCAAGGGAACTTGCTGTTCCAACAGGACAATGCACGTCCGCATGTATCCAGTGCCACCCAACGTGCTCTAGAAGGTGTAAGTCAACTACCCTGGCCAGCAAGATCTCCGGATCTGTCCCCCATTGAGCATGTTTGGGACTGGATGAAGCGTCGTCTCACGCGGTCTGCACGTCCAGCACGAACGCTGGTCCAACTGAGGCGCCAGGTGGAAATGGCATGGCAAGCCGTTCCACAGGACTACATCCAGCATCTCTACGATCGTCTCCATGGGAGAATAGCAGCCTGCATTGCTGCGAAAGGTGGATATACACTGTACTAGTGCCGACATTGTGCATGCTCTGTTGCCTGTGTCTATGTGCCTGTGGTTCTGTCAGTGTGATCATGTGATGTATCTGACCCCAGGAATGTGTCAATAAAGTTTCCCCTTCCTTGGACAATGAATTCACGGTGTTCTTATTTCAATTTCCAGGAGTGTATATTCAATGCAAATCTAATTTAGGGCTTGCATCTGAACAATTAGGTAATTTAAGTATTTTTATTGTGATGCAGTACACAGAGACCTATAAGATGAAAATGACAAATTTTGAAGCTGTTGCAGTTTAAGATTTAATCAAGCAGGAAAAGATTTATTATTATTATAATGATTGATGTTGTTTTTGGATTTCAAGAGGCGGAAAAACCGAAATATTAGTAGAAGAGTGTGTCAAAGAGGGAATAAAATGGAAATAGTGTCATTTTTCAGCTCTGGAGGGAAACCATTGAAATATAAATGATCCTTAAAGTTTGGTAATGAATGATTAGTGATGGGGAAAGTTTTTTATGCTTGTGATGACTGTCAGTAGGGAATGAAGGGAAAGAATAAACAATCACAGTACTTTGGGACTGGTAGTTAGAAAATCATAAGTATAGAATGAAATGAGAGAGATAATAGATTAAATGATGGATATAAAACTCAGGTTCTGGTTCTCAAAGGAAGTTGGAGAATAGGTATCAGTTTAAGGATATTTGGAGGTATTGAGAGAAGTAATTGGGGAAGAAATGACATCGCATATTGGAGGAGTTAGTGTACGAAATTAGTTGAGGATGCTCTTTATCAAGCTAGACATGAATAACATTGAGTCAAAGGGAGAAGTGCAACAGCTTAAAGAGATGGAGAGTGAGAGCTATAAAGTTATATCAACGGAGGGAGTTGATCACTAGCAAACATGTACAGGATGGGTGTTAGATAAAGACATAGAGGAATATTTACTATGGAATGGGAGATTGTCTAAGAGAAGCCAGCCACTAGTAGTCACTGAGGTGTCTGGGACAATGGAAGTGAAATAAGTCTGGAATCAGTGACTTTTTTTGCATTTATAGTTGGAAAGAAAGAAATTGTGGAAATTCCAGTGAGTGGGGTAAAATTCTTGGAGCTATAGGTAGACTTGGTAAATCAGTTAGGAAAGAGGTATATTTGAATTTCACTATGGGCAAAGGCAGTTAAGAGAGAAGTCTGTAGTGGTGCCAGAGCTTACACTAAATGTAATTTTAAGGATCGGTATCATTATTTATATCTTATCTCTAGATGGTAGCTGAACTGGGTTGCAACGAAAATGTCTGTAATAGCACCTTGTGATCAGAAGTAGCTTACTAATTAATCTCATCAAGTCTGTGCTTCTAAAAAATGAAAGAAAGCTCATGGGATGGTTCTTTGACAATATTTTTCTGTAAATATATTGATGTTTAATGTTGGAGAGTGACATTGGTGTGTAAATAATTATGCATGGAAAAGAAGGAAATTTAAAAATCAGCTACAGTGTGTAGGGCATAATAAGAACTGAGTGTCTCAGAGCCAAAGGTACAGATATGCATCATGTGTCTAATGCGATATAATACTGTAAACCCCATGGAGATGGACAACAGATGTTTCATTGGAAACAATGAAGATGATCGACAGGATCAGTCCCTCATACTTGGAGACCTGAAGTTTATATGCCCCTACATGGTTTCTGATAGAATTTTAGGATTCTCACAATTAAAAATGTGGACTCAGTGTCACCTAATTAATACCAATCAAAAAATATGTGACGCTAATATTCATTGATGTGGGTTGTGTTGGGACTGAATTGCCTGATCACACAGTTTTTGTTAATGGAATTTTTGAATCAAATTCCGATGTTTTGATACAACATTTTAGATCATTGTTACCATGAGTACTGTTATGCATAACTTTCTTGTTGAGCATAAGTATTTAGGACATTTTTTCTTGTGCATATTTATTATTTACGTGTATTTACTAAAGCAATTTATCAAAAATTCTTTTCATGAAATAAGCGATCATTTTTAATGTCTTGACCACTGCCAATGATTCGTACTAGTTAGTATTATAATTTACATAGTTTAGTTTTGCAAGTATTTAAACGTGTAGTTTTAGGACTGCATTCCAGTCAACAGCGATATCTGTGGAGGTGCGAAATTTAGACTGTTACGCTGACAGTAATAAGAATACTGCTGGCACATGTGTGTTTTGGCAGCCACTTTTGTATAGTATAGCATGAGAATCGGTGGGAAATGTAAAAACGTACACTGCGTAACAATATTTGCTATATAACTGAAGCCAGGAGACCTTTATCTGAAAGGCCTTGAGTTGGTGTCGATAATAAATGAAGCTATGAAGTGCAGTATCCCAGTGCAGCACTTCAAATGTCCACCAAGCTGAATGAGGCGCAGCAACATGCACCAGTGATACTGGAGAAGACAAGAGAAGGTAACAAGTCGTTACAATGTTCAAAAAGAATAATGAGCCCGTACTACAGTTTAAAACATTATACTATCGCCTGTGGCGACTGCTGAGCTAGATGGCCACACATGATTGGAAAAGAGCTGCAGGCTGATGCAGCGCACCGAAGAGTGTATGGCATGGGTGATGCGACGTCAGCAGGACTAAAGCAATTATGTTTGAAGTGTAGAAATATGTAAATAATGAAGATCAATAAGTTTCAAATAGAAGTCCTTTCAGTGAGTCATTTTATATGTGTTATTACCATATATGGTTATTTTTAACCATTAACTATTAACCATTAACCATTAACCCTTAAGAGGGTATCAGTGCTCTGTTTAAGCGGAATATCTGATTTGTATGTGACTTCTTAACATGTGAATTTTTTTGTACAGAGATGATATGCGATTATCTTCGGATGGGCGCTTTCTTTGTGAATCTGCTATAAAGTGAGAATCTCTTACACAGATAGACAGATAGATTTCCCAAACAGCTGGAGAATAGGACTAGCTGATGTTAGAAAAAAAGCGAGGGGAAGTATGCTGAAGACTGTAGTGATTGGAGGTGAAGAATGATGCAATTGCAAAACAGATACAATGAAGGTGATGTGGTGATAGTTTACCACATTATCACTCTGTGAGTACTACATCCAGAAGCAAAAAGCTCTTTGCCATCGAGCCGACATATTTTGCAACCAGCCTAAGTATCATTGTTTGGAATGTTTCATTTGTTAAACCTTTTGTAGACTAAGTTTCAGTGCCAATCCAACGTCCAAAACAGACCGCACTCGTTAAACCATTTTTTGACTTATGTGTTGAGCGTAAAAATCCATTCTGTTATTTAAACAAGAAAAGTTAATTTTACTAAACAGATGAATATACGCTGTAAGCATCTGAATACGATATGGCTGAGAATATTTGAAGGCGCCGAAGAGATTGAAGTGATGGGGAACTTTCGCTATCAGTTGAACTGCATCGTGGACTGGAATCTTCCCTGCTGACAGCAACACAATGTCAAGAGTGTGCTGAGAATAGCAAATTTTAGACAATACCTCTCACCACGGATAAAGCAGTGGTCGAAGGACTTCACTTAACGATCGAGAGCAGCGACGCCTGCGTGGAATTGTCAGTGCCAACAGACAAGCAACACTGTGAAATAACCGCAGAAATCAATGTGGGTCGTACGAGGAACGTACCCATCATGACAGTGCGGCAAAATTTCGCGTTAATTACCTATGGCAGCAGACGACCGACGCAAGTGTCTTTGCTAACAGCACGACATTACCTGTACCGCCTCTCCTGAGATCGTGGCCATGTCGGTTGGGCCCTAGACGACTGAAAAATCATCGCCTGGTCAAATGAGTCCCGATTTCAATTGGTAAGTACTGATGGTAGGATCCGAGTACAGCGCAGACCCCGCTCAGCCATGAAACCATGTTGTCAACAAGGCACTGTGCAAGCTGGTGGTGGTTACTTAATGGCGTGGGCTGTGTTACCGTGGAATGGAGTGGGTCCTCGCTTAAGTTGAGCTACCTGGAGACCATTTGTAGCGTTCATGGACTTAATGTCTCCAAACAATGATGGAATTTTCACTGATGACATTGCACCATGTCACTGGGCCACAATTGTTCGCAGTCGATTTGCAGAATATTCTGTACAGTTCGAGCGAATGATTTAGCCACACAGATCGCCCGAAATGAATACTTTCTAACATTTGTGGGACAAAATCGAGAAGTCCTCCCCCCCATGAACCATGGACCTTGCCGTAGGTGCGCCGCAGCGATACAAATAGCCGTACCGTAGGTGCAACCACAACGGAGAGGTATCTGTTGAGAGGCCAGACAAACGTGTGATTTCTGAAGAGGGGCAGCAGCCTTTACAGTAGTTTCAGGGGCAAAAGTCTGGATGATTGATTGATCTGGCCTTGTAACAATAACCAAAACGGCGTTGCTGTGCTGGTACTGCGAACGGCTGAAAGCAAGGAGATACTACAGCCGTAATTTTTCCCGAGAGCATGCAGCTTTACTGTATGGTTAAATGATGACGTCGTCCTCTTGGGTAAAATATTCCGGAGGTAAAATAGTCCCCCATTCGGATCTCCGGTCGGTGACTACTCAAGAGGATGTCGTTATCAGGAGAAAGAAAACTGGAGTTCTACGGATCGGAGCGTGGAATGTCAGATCCCTTAATCGGGGAGGTAGGTTAGAAAATTTAAAAAGGGAAATAGATAGGTTAAAGTTAGATATAGTGGGAATTAGTGAAGTTCGGTTGCAGGAGGAACAAGACTTATTGTCGGGCGAATACGGGGTTATAAATACAAAATCAAATAGAGGTAATGCAGCAGTCGGTTTAATTATCAATAAAAGAAATAGGAGTGCGTGTAAGCTACTACAAACAGCATAGTGAACGCATTATTGTCGCCAAGATAGACACGAAGCCCACGCCTACTACAGTAGTACAAGTTTGTATGCCTACTAGCTCTGCAGATGACAGATAGTGAAGGGAGACGAAAATTTAATAGTCATGGGTGACTGGAATTCGGCAATAGGAAAAGGGAGAGAAGGAAACGTAGTAGGTGAATATGGATTGGGAATAAGAAATGAAAGAGGAAGCTGCGTAGTAGAGTTTTGCACTTAATCATAGCTAACACTTGGTTCAAGAATCATGAAAGAAGGTTGTATACATGGAAGAAGCCTGGAGATACTGACAGGTTTTAGATAGATTATATAATGGTAAGACAGAGATTTAGGAACCAGGTTTTAAATTGTAAGGCATTTCCAGGGGCAGATGTGGACTCTGTCCACAATCTATTGGTTATGAACTGTAGATTAAAACTGAAGAAACTGCAAAAAGGTGGGAATTTAAGGAGATGGGACCTGGATAAACTGAAAGAACCAGAGGTTGTGCACAGTTTCAGGGAGAGCATAAGGAAACAATTAACAGGAATGGGGGAAAGAAATACAGTAGAAGAAGAATGGGTAGCTCTGAGGGATGAAGTAGTGAAGGCAGCAGAGGATCAAGTAGGTAAAAATACGAGGGCTAGTAGAAATCCTTGGGTAACAGAAGAAATATTGAATTTAATTGATGAAAGGAAAAAATATAAAAATGCAGTAAATGAAGCAGGCAAAAAGGAATACAAACGTCTCAAAAATGAGAAAGACAGGAAGTGCAAAATGGCTAAGCAGGGATGGCTAGAGGACAAATGTAACGATATAGAGGCTTATCTCACTAGGGGTAAGATAGATACTGCCTACAGGAAAATTAAAGAGACCTTTGGAGAAAAGAGAACCAATTGTATGAATATCAAGAGCTCAGATGGAAACCCAGTTCTAAGCAAATAAGGGAAAGCAGAAACGTGGAAGGAGTATATAGAGGGTCTATACAAGGGCGATGTACTTGAGGACAATATTGTGGAAATTGAAGAGGATGTAGATGAAGATGAAAAGGGAGATATGATGCTGGGTGAAGAGTTTGACAGAACACTGAAAGACCTGAGTCGAAACAAGGCCCCGGGAGTAGACAACATGTCATTGGAACTGCTGACAGCCTTGGGAGAGCCAGTCCTGACCAAACTCTACCATCTGGTGAGCAAGATGTATGAGACAGGCGAAATACCGTCGGACTTCAAGAAGAATATAATAATTCCAAACCCAAAGGAAGCAGGTGTTGACGGATGTGGAAATTACCGAACTATCAGTTTAATAAGTCACGGCTGCAAAATACTAACACGAATACTTTACAGACGAATGGAAAAACTAGTAGAAGCCGACCTCGGGGAAGATCAGTTTGGATTCCGTAGAAATATCGGAACACGTGAGGCAATACTGACACTACGACTCTTCTTAGAAGCTAGATTAAGGAAAGGCAAATCGGCGTTTCTAGCATTTGTAGAGTTAGTGAAACCTTTTAACAATGTTGACTGGTTTACTCTCTTTCAAATTCTAACAGTGGCAGGGATAAAATACAGAGAGCGAAAGGCTATTTACAATTTGTACAGAAACTAGATGAAAGGGAGGCAGTGGTTGGGAAGAGAGTGAGACAGGCTTGCAGCCTCTCCCCAATGTTATTCAATCGGTATATTGAGCAAGCAGTGGTGGAAACAAAAGAAAAATTCGGAGTAGCTATTAAAATCCATGGAGAAGAAATAAAAACTTTGAGATTCGCCGATGACATTGTAATTCTGTCAGAGACAGCAAAGTACTTGGAAGAGCAGTTCAACGGAATGGATAGTGTCTCGAAAGGAGGATATAAGATGAACATCAACAAAAGCAAAACGAGGATAATGGAATGTAGTCGAAATAAGTCGAGTGATGCTGAGGGAATTAGATTAGGAAATGGGGCACCTAAAGTAGTTAAGGAGTTTTGTTATTTGGGAAGCAAAATAACTGATGATGGTCGAAATAGAGAGGATATAAAATGTAGACTAGCAATGGCAAGGAAAGCGTTTCTGAAGAAGAGAAATTTGTTAACATCGAGTATAGATTTAAGTGTCAGGAAGTTATTTCTGAGAGTATTTGTATGGAGTGTAGCCATGTATGGAAGAGAAACACGGACGATAAATAGTTTGGACAAGAAGAGGATAGAAGCTTTCGAAATGTGGTGCTACAGAAGAATTCTGAAGATTAGATGGGTAGATCGCATAACTAATGATGTGGTATTGTATAGGATTGGGGAGAAGAGAAGTTTGTGGCACAACTTGACTAGAAGAAGGGATCGGTTGGTAGGACATGTTCTGAGGCACCAAGGGATCACCAATTTAGTACTGTAGGACAGCGTGGAGGGTAAAAATCAGAGACGGAGACCAAGAGATGAATACACTAAGCAGATTCAGAAGGATGTAGGCTGCAGTAGGTACTGGGAGATGAAGAAGCTTGCACAGGATAGAGTAGCATGGAGAGCTGCATGAAACTAGTCTCAAGACTGAAGACCACAACAACAACAACAATTGAGAAGTCGTTTCTTGCACAAAATCCTACACTGGCACACTTTCGCAGTTATGGAGGGCTGTAGAGGCAGCGACGCTCAGTATTTGTGCAGGGAACTTCCTATGACTTGTTGGGCACATGCCACGTCGAGTTGTTGCTTTATCCCTTGAAAAAGAGGCCCAATGAGACATGAGGAGGTATCCCATGATTTTGTCACATCAGTATAAAAACATACTACTCATAACAGCTATAATTATTAGTCTACAAAGAAAGTAAATACTAACATAATGTTGTTCAATACACTGTCCCCAGTCGTTACCAGAAATATCTGCCCTTATACACCTAATATCCTATATATACACAAAATTCTAAGAAACTTGTAAGCATTTAACTTCAATGGAACTGATACAAAATATTTCTGAGTATGGTGCCGTGTCACAATGCATAAGAACTGTTACTGCAGAAACGAATGTTTCGGCCACAACTACACTGGTATTCTTCTGAGTCATCACTGCGACCGTGGCCGAAACGTTGGTTTCTCCAGCAAAAGCTTTTCCTTTTTTTTGCGTTATGACGCGGCACCATACTCATCAAAGTTTTATGCCAACCGACTTTGGCCGCAGAAACCTACACAATTATCTCAGTGGAGTTGAAGTTTGTAGAAAGCTGCCAACACACAACAGGTGGTCACCTTTACGAGCTCTGATAAATAGAAAAGAGGCTGCTTACATTACTAAACAAATATTCGTAGTCACGTTTCTAGACATTCAATTGAACCCATACACTGTGACAAATTTCATTACAATTGGTCCATTCAGTGGTAGTAGACAAGCGGTTTACTATCGACATGCTCACGCTCCGGTGGAAGAAAGTTAACCTGTATAAATACTGAGAAAAGATCGAACGAGTGGAAGCTAAGTCATTGCGTGCTGTCATACCAATCAGATACCTACTAAACTTCTGTGTTCCTTGGAAGATGTCACTTTATGAGATCCAGTAAGTGCCTGATGAATCCACGGTACACTGTCCTATTCCAAGACACTGTGAGCACTATTGTCTTATTAGAACAAAGGGTATATTTTTAGGGGGTCGGGGAGGGGGGGGGAGTTGGAGTGGGGAGGGGATATGCTGTGAGTACGTTGCTGAGTATGTTGCAGTGAGTATGTTGCTGAGCCTATAATCGATTACAATCTACTGTAGCGGCTACTACTCTTAATAATAACAACATGCGCAGCAGCGTAAAAATATGAAACTCATACTTTTATTACAGAAACTTGCGTTTTCATTTTGCAATAAAACATTGTTCTGTCAGTACATTCTCGTACTAATTCTCTTCATTACAATGTTAAATGCTTCAGTTTTCACCCATAACTTCTTAGGTTTGCCACCAACTCTATACTCAGTCATCCAAATACATTGTGAAAAAGAATTAAAGGATCACTCTTATGAAAACGCACTATTTTCCACCATTGCGACAAATAATTTTCTGAACGATGCCTACAACTTTCTTTGTGATATCACAAAAGCGTGGCACTTTGTGACTTCAGCCTCGGGCTGGGCGATGCTTCTGACAATAAGGTGTCGAAACATGCGAAAGAAAGGCCAGAGCTCAGAACGTCATGCGAGATGTAAGGTACCTTAATGATGACACATTGGTACCGAATTTCTCATTATTCCGTCCTAATGGTACTGTGGACGTGTCAAAAGATGAGAAGGTCATCACATCTCCCTTTACTCACATCTCACCTCTTCTCTTGATGTCCCTGCAGTGGTCAGAACCGCAGTTCCCAGCGCTGAAATCACGTGGCTTCCTTACTGGTGGCTGAATAAACCCTTTTAGACACATCGCCGCTCACCATTAACACAGAAAGGCCTCACGAAGTGACATAAAAGGCGCCAATGAAACCACTACTTTCCTTGGGACACACATTTCGCTACCTCCTGTAGTGTGATCACAGAGGGGTTCAACATTGACATATGCCTGAATAAAACTGCAGAGGGTCCCTCTAAGAGCCCCCCCCCCCCTCCCCCCATTTCGGCAACACCGTCAATGCCACCAACGCAGCTTTGCTGAACACTTTAAATGTGTACAGTCATGCTCAAAAGTATCCGAACGACCTGAATTGCATTTCGCCTGATTCGCATGCAACCCACATAACGCAGCTGTCTAGCAGGTCCTCTAATCGCTCCTTGGTACAGTCGTTTGACTATTGAAAATGGTTCCAACAAGTCACCACTAGAAAACACTGCTCTGGTTCGCAATAACTCAATATGTAAAGTAATACCACGATACTACAAGTATCAGGGAATACCTTATCACAGATAACACTGTCCTTAAGGCTTGTAAGCTCACATTTTTTACAATAAATGACACACCTGAAATGTTACCACTCTTATTAATACATCAGATAGGTATTGCACGTAGTAAGTTCGTCTTACTCATGATTTCCTCTTCAAAGTAACATACCGTACTTATTATTTAACACAAAATCAGATTAAAAATTTTAGTTATTCATGAGCAGCTAGTTGAGAATATGTGTGAACTTCAAGTGACACAACGAACCGTCTCGTTTTGCATAAGGATTCAACCTGGGTCATGTAGACTAAGCAAAGATTTCGTGACTAACGGAAACTAACAGTCATTCCTGATTAGGCATACAGAGTGAGATATATCTCGATTTTAGACACTATAAGTTAGCCAATATCACCTTTAAATCGCATAACGCAAACATTTTTGACGGCTTCGAATTCCTACCCAGCAGCTATTGTCCCTGTTGACGAACTACGAGAGGTCTGAAATATTGTTTCTTCACAAGTAACTTACTTGAATTGCCGTGAGGCAAAGCACAATCAACTGTGACATATCGGATTTTCTCGGCAGTAGCTAGATGTTTCAACTGAGGTAACGAGACGAAACATTAATTTATTCCTTCCCAGGACTCCAACCCGGCACCTATCGCTGTTGTATTCTAGAGAAGAAGAACGTTAAATACGGGTATGCTGCACCAGCAGCGACATGTGACCATGTTTGAACTAGAAATAATATCACGAAGAGTTCAGTGCTGACTGGGAATAGAGCTCCACACATATCATTGTTGACTACACACAAAGAGACGTCAGCTACCGAATTTTTCTCCAGCTCGGCATAACATCTTGAACTTACAGTGACCTCGCAAATAGTTCTGTGTCTCACTGGGAATCAAAAACGTCACATATCGTTAGTGTTGACAACGAATGAAAATGCATTAAAAATCAAAATTATTATCCACCAGCAGATGGGTGTTCTCATGCTAGACCTTGATAATACATAATGAAATCTTTAGCGCCGGGTCAGGATTCGAACCCATTCACGCGCAATATGTAGAGATGTTGAGGAATCTGCAGTTTTGAACAAACAACAAATTGTAGCCGAGCTGTATTGTCACGAAGGGATCAAATAGCGCGTTAAGCATGGTCTGAGTTGCATTCCCAGTTCAAAACCAATTTTATCGACATACAGAAGCTCAGATAAAATATGGAATAAGTGTCCTGTGAGCCTACATAGCGTTTGTTTTGTCATTAGAAATAAATAACCAGTACAAGAAAGATTACTGGTGACAGAATTTCTACATGTCGCCACTCCAGACTTTATTGTGGTTCAACCTAACGTCTACTTGGTAGAGAAGGAATATCATTTTTAATGTTAATTTCGGACCACAATGCCATTATATCTTCTTCACTTGGTGTAGCCAGAAGAGAATGGAATCTGTCTCTCCCTATCTAAAAATCATTGACAGAAGTTGAAATCGAACTCAGATCATAGACATACAAACATATCATCAGTCCAACAGACCACCAAACCCTCTTCTCTGTGGCTCGTTTATCTATCGTAACGCCGTTGCGCCACACTGGTTGAGAATTCTGACACACAGGCTCCCTGTAGTAATTTGTAGCACGTTCAGTAAATTCATTTACTTGGTTAACCGAATCACCATGAACTAACTGCCTCGGCTACCCAGTGCATACATTCGACTTTATTTTGTAATGACCGAAATAAAATCACACAACTGCCACCTACACAGAACTTCTAACAGTGTAGGATGCAGAAATTTAAATAGGAAGTGTTTCTTTCCACTTGAGCTACTCTATTGCGCTATCTCGTTGTTGAAAACGTCGTCTAGTGCAAATGTGGCATTTCATAAATAAAGTTTTGTATTCCTAGAAACCCAAAATTTGCTTGTCAGCGGTGGGAAGAGGAGTTACCTGTTGTGCAGCATTGTAAGTTTTTCACCATTGCACTATGAGGCAAAAGTATTTTCTTGCGATTTCCTTATCGATGTTTGATCTGACTGCTTGTAGCTCTTTCACAGAAGGGATAAAAACGGTGCAGTCACTGAGACTGGAACTGCGAACCGTAACAGACGCTTTTTCACAGATCAGCACAGTACCACAGATCCGGCGAAGAAGAACGCATCTGAGCTTCCTCTTACGAGATCAATAGTGGCTAGAACTCGTAAACCGCTATTTAAAGGATGAGATTAGTTGCGATTTACACGTGCAACGACTTTCCTGGGCTGAAAACCGTAAATTTACAATCTTTTGTTACACCTCAAGCGATAATAACTCAGATTGTTCAATGGAAATGACCGGTAAAATCAAGTGAACTTTAAGGCTTAATTCCGTGCACACCAGGAAGTAACTCGTCGATCACAGAGTTGCCAAACATATGTTGCCTTGTTGCCAAATCTCAGTTACAGTACCAGTAGAAAGAAGATGAACCGATGTGATCCCACAGCGGGCTGGGAAGTGACCATAGCTGGTGTCTCCAAGTCGCGACTGTCACGGCCTGGAATACGTAGTGCGTCTGATTCGCATTTCTGTAACTAGGTTTAGGGACTGGAGCGTAGTTACTAAAAATACTCAGAACTGACTGCAAACTAAGCATCATAAATCAGTAACTCTCATAGTTGTTTTTATATTTGTTTCGTAAGTGTGCTCAAAACTAAGCAACTCATTCACAGACGTTTTCGTGCCTCGCCAATAGTCGAGCACAACAAAGAAAAAAAAAAAGAATGTGTGTGTGCCTGTGTGATAGAGAGAGAGAGAGAGAGAGAGAGAGAGAGAGAGATAAAAATCAAAGAGAATGAGAGAGAGAGAGTAAAAATTTGTTCTAAAGAAATTGAATCATGGTATGTAAAGAAATCTTTCATTAAAATGATATGTTCCACATCAATACGAAATATCGCATTCATGATCTATGAAAAAAGAATTGATCTAATCTGATCTAATCTAATCTAATCATATCATATTGGTGACTAGCCTAGCCATGAAGAGTCATGAATTACCGAAAATTTTGCCAATACCAGTAACCAAATCTAAACTTGAAAATAAAATACGACAATTTTTGTAATAAACCGGGACTTCTATCAAGACCCTTTCGTCCCTGTTAACTATCCACGAAAGATGTCTGATATACCTCCATTCTGAAGTAACAAAGTGTGCATGCATTTAAAGATGAAGTGCATGATGTGAAGTTCTGTAATGAAGATACGAACCCAACACGTAATCGGATTGTTAACTAAGTAAAATCAAATGTTACGTATCGGTTTTTCTTACCAGCTGCTAGGTGTTTGAATCTAAAATAAGGATACAAGCTTTTGTGCCTAAGCGACAATCGAATTGCACACCTACCGTGCATCCACGAATATAGCTTAAATATCAGTTGCTTACTCACCAACGGTAAGATGTGTGTGTGTTTGACCAGAAATAGCGACACCTATTGCGATTGTTGGCAACACATGAACAGACATTAAAAATGCACGTTAATTTTCACTAGCTGGCCGGTGTGCACGTGATAGGACTTGAAACGAAATTATGAATATTCTTGTATTGGATCAGGATTCGGACTCCCATACTTACCTTTGTAGGAGACCTAGACAAGATTGCAGTCTTGGGAAAATGAACGAAATGATTGAACTATACTGTTCCGAGAGATTCAGATCCTCGAAAGAGGAGATACGAATTCGAATCACAGTCCAGCACCAAATTTTTCAACGTCTCTAGTTCAATCAAGTACAAGTAAAATAAGAGCCCTGTTCCTTTAAATGGCTATCGGTTCATCAAATAAAATAAAATTTTCTAATGTAAGTAAGTTTACTGGCGACCGTGCCCGCATCTCGTGGTCGTGCGGTAGCGTTCTCGCTTCCAACGCCCGGGTTCCCGGGTTCTATTCCCGGCGGGGTCAGGGATTTTCTCTGCCTCGTGATGGCTGGGTGTTGTGTGATGTCCTTAGGTTAGTTAGGTTTAAGTAGTTCTAAGTTCTAGGGGACTGATGACCATAGATGTTAAGTCCCATAGTGCTCAGAGCCATTTGAACCATTTGAACTGGCGACTGTATTTCTGTTTACCATGACTTCCGCTATGTCATTTCCCAACGTAAACCGGCTCTGCCCTGTTGGTAATGAAGGAACGTGATGTTTAATGCGAATTAAGGATTATAACGTCTTTCTCTTGAGATTACCAGAGGTAATGTAAATCTGTTTGCGCCTCTAAAAAGTAAGTGCCTGAACCCACGCATTGCACCTGTGATAGTTCGTTCCACCAGACCACTGTGGACACATTTCCCAGCCGCAGGAGAGTGCTTAGCTTACAAAATTAGTCACCGTGGAAAAAACGCGAGTCTATTAAAAGGTTAATTAGAAGCAAGCTTACGACGCGGAGATTATGCTATTCTCATGTCAGCAGGATGTAAAGACTCTTCCAGGCATCATAAGCTCGATGTGAAGCCATTTTGAAATTTTCACAAATTCAGCAAGTTTCTTAGTTCGAGAAAATGCACTGGGAAGTGTGAAGTTATCGGATAATTCGATTCTTACCGTTATTATTACTATCATTTTCTTCATACCGTTGCTGGAACACTGTACTTGAAAATCAGTTGATGCCTTTTGGTCACTGTAGAAGTAGTTTCCCAAGAACAGGTTCATTCCCTATCTACGGAATCCTTTTCATGTTAATATCAAACATCAGCAATTACTCGTAGATTACATTAAAACTAAAGTAACTGATGAAGACGTTACTTGATAACAAAAACGTGCTGCCTTTTTTCATTTACTTCTGCCTAGAAATGGCTATCGAGTACTACTAAACCAAAAGGTAAGAGATCTTACTGCCTGCCGATATACGTCGCTGTCAGTTCTTCCATGTGTTTTGGCCGACGTGACCTGTTTCAAGTTGTGTATGACAGAGAATGTTTTGAAAATCTATTGTTTTCCTTTACAATAAACAGGAAGATTTTCATTCTAAGCTATCCAAGTACAAAATTTTCGCAGTATTAGTTCAAATTTAATATTCGCTTCTATAATGTAGGAAAGTATTTCACAGTTGCAAAACCCGCATCCGCCTCACTGACCTTACACTTAATCGCTGACCATAAACTCTAGCTCAGAGTGACACCAGATTAAGTAACCTAATGCAGCGAAGACTGTCTGCCAGTTCTTTTTTTTCACCGGAAAATACGCAATTCACTCATTTGGCTCCATAAGTACACTGTAACAGTAATTTCTGTGTGTATGCAATGCATACGTATTATAGAATTTAGTGGTGCTCTCTCTTCCACTTCTGGATACAATATGACTGACCTAGACGGGCCCTTTATCGTTACAAGCCCTGGGCAGTGCTACATCAAAAAAATGTTCTAATGTGTGTCAAATCTTATGGGACTTGACTGCTAAGGTCATCAGTCCCTAAGCTTACACACTACTTAACCTAAATTATTCTAAGGACAAACACACACACCCATGCCCGAGGGAGGACTCGAACCTCCGCCTGGACCAGCCGCACAGACCATGACTGCAGCGCCCTAGACCGCTCGGCTAATTCCGCGCGGCAGTGCTACATCATATTGACAACGGTAATGTGCTTATACTGACAACCTGACTGTTCGTTTTACCTGATTTTGTACAACTTGACCTTCTAGTGGGAGACATTTCGTCCCCCTTTTCCTTCTGTGAAATTTGTCAGTAAGCTATTTGCCTCCCAACCAGAGAAATGCGGTGGAGTACGGCCGGTAAACGATTCACAAACCACGATTTAGGGCCGTTAAGACGATTTCTTTAAACATTGTCGTTGCTGAAGGAATTTAGTTTCGTCTTAAATCGTCTCAAGAAACAACGTTCACAGACATCTCAAATATGAAAAAGCTCATTATCCAGGTACGAAGATTGTAAAACAAAATTCCCACAGTTTGTGTCAGATTGATCTTTTCGTCTGATAGCACTGCGTACGTATTTTGGCAGACAGGTATCACAAGAAGTGTTCCTGTAGCTATGGGAATCATTGGTTGAAAATGAGATGAACACCTGCCAGCAGGCACCTAGCAGTTGGTTAAACATTGTCTCTGTGTCACTACATTGGTAAAGTGCTCAACACAGGCGTGTGGGTGGCCATGATCAGTGCACGGGAGGGTGTGAAACAGGATGGCCGAAATAGCATAATCACCTTTCGCTGATTCAGGTCACGTTCGAATTTCGTCGAATAGTTTTGAACTGTCCATAGTGATTCGACCGCATATACCAGAGCGAAAACTGCAGTTTCACTACACTCCAAAGGCATCAAGTCACGTTCAGTCATGTTGCAGGCCCACGATATCATTATAGAAAGATTCAATCGTCCGGGTGGAGGGGGTAGCAATTTTGAACGTTGTCGAGAACATCGTTCTGTTCCAAATCACATCCTTAAATTGCCGTTTTTGACCACTAACTGTGTGTAAATGCACGCCCTAGGGGAAGTGATGGTTGCATCACGCTCTTTAAACCACCTCATTAGGCATTGGTGTGTCAATTCTGAGAGTTGGTGTGTCTGAAATGACCTCTTCAGCCACCCATAAGAAAACCACGTGAACGGTGGACGCCACGGTTCTGAACACTGCAGAGACGCCAAGACAATGGGTGAGATGTGGGTAGGGCGTGATGTGACGAACTTCCTATAGTGTGCCACGTTCACGGTGGCGTTGCGGCAGAATTATGCTGAAATTTTGTGCCAATGTGACATCATTAAACGACCTTAAACCTTACATGAACTTCTCAGCTCAGGCATTTTTTCGTATGTTATGACACCTAGCTGTACGAAGCATCACCAAGTCCGAGGTTAACGTCGCAGAACGCCATGTTTTTGCACCATTGCAAAGAAAGCTTGTAAGCACCTTTCAGAAAATTTTAGAACTTCTGCTTCTTAATGGGAGCAGATAATGGGGTTTCAAATAGGTGACCCTTTAATTCTTTGGTGCAGTGTGTTTATTAACCACAATGATAACGTCGATAAGGATAGGAGCTGAAGAAATGAATTAAATTTTCTGCCACAACTAGGACTTGAACCCAGGATTCCCGCTCACTACGCAAATGTGCTAAACTCTACATGAACGTAGCATTGTGGCTGTCACACTAACAGGGATGTCCCTAATCCAAAACTCTTCCTAACACGAACTTCAGTTCACGCCTTCAGCCCATTTTCCCCTTCCTAAATCTTCAATATCGCCGACGCTCTCCGTCACTGGAATAGCTCTTCAGCTTCTCTGAGATAAAGTTGAGAACAAAGTTGAGACTCATATGTCTCCAAGAAAGTGTAATTCCATCATATCAACGTTGGTAACTCTTCGGATGAAAGCCTACACATATGGAAGATCATCAGATCAGTATTTAGTGAATGGCCATATGTCTTATGACACTTGTTGCTGTCTGTTGTAAAGATGCCTAACAGCCACGTAGTAAATACAGTGTAAATTTTCCTGTTTCTGCTATTATAGTGCTTAACACTCGGTAAGACTCCACGAAGGTCTGATACATTGAAGATTCGAACTGTTATCAATATTTCTGAAACCTTGTCGCATGTGCGGTCACGTGATTAGCTAACACATGCAACCATCGCTCTAGTTCTTCCCATAGATTTCCGTGGCATTGTACTACAGCCTTTGAGAAGACCACCCTACTAAAGCCAGAAAATGTTCTTCTAATCACGATGAAATGTTTCCTGCCTGTTGAGAAAACACCCAATTAAAAACTGCCACACTGTGAAAACAAGTTTTGGTCTCAAACGTTTCTGTAGACATTGAGATTCATTTCACGGTCCATTACAGATACTGGTCCAGGATCAAATCTCGAAAGCCAAACGAAGACTAGTGTAATCACACAATAAAAATTTCCAGTAAATACTGTATCACAAGATTTGCAAGTTCTCCGCACTTCCAGCTGAGTGACACACAAATTACCGTGATCCCTATTAAATGAAATCTTCTTCCACTGTCCTAGAGATCAGTTACTAAGGTGTGTCTCCTCTCAGTAACATAGTATTAACATTATTTTGGTTGGTGGCTTATGGGCAGCAGCACCACAGTAGAAATCTTCTCTCTCCATAGATCGCTTCTGTTATTAATTTCATACTCTAAGTAAAACAGAAGTCCACTGGAACAGACCACATGAGTTTCTGGTGGTATCTGCCAGACGAATCTATAAAATCGTGCTACATTTGTACTTATGTGGAAGTCACAGTGTTCTGTTTTAAAGTCGTTCTATAAGTGAACTGTGTCATTGTTGTTCACATAATTGAATACACACTAACATATGCTGGGATACAAAGTCAGACATCATAAAGAGCGCACTCATAGTGTAGATTCTGTTGACTTTTTCACATAGTGTACATTCTGAAACTATTTCTTATGCAATAAAGAACTGAGTGAACTATGAAGCTTAACGTATGTTTGTTTTAGTTTTGGTTTGCCAATAATTTCTTACATTTGTAAAGATTCATAAACCCAATTAAAACTTTTTTTGGGCGGAAATAGTCTGATGATGGTTTTTCAATGCTGGTTTAATGAAATAGTCAAAAACAAATGGCAGGAGATGAAATCTCTTGATGTTTCACAGATAAATTAATACGAATTTTCTGAGTACAAAAACTCAAAAAAGCCAAAGTCCCCCACAAGGTGGCCCTGGTGGGCCAGTAGGCTGAGGTCCACCAGTTGGTTGGGGCTCGCCAGTTGGCTGAGGACGTCCAGTAGGGTGACGTGTTGGTTCTGGACCTCCAGTTGATGGGTCTGGTTGGCCAGTTGGTTAAGGACCTCCAGTAGTTTGGTGTTTTGGTTCAGGAACACCGTTGGGTGGGTCAGGTGAGCCAGTTGGTTCAGTACCACCTGAACCTGTTGGTTCAGGACGTCCGTTTGGTGGGCCTGGGGGACTAGTTGATTGTGGGTCGTCAGATGGTTCAGGTGGGCCGGGTGGAGTCTCCCTGACTGTGGCATGCTAACACCTGTAGAAGAATTCCGTGTTGTAGGGTACATCATAGACATGACTGAAATTAAGGAGTTCTCAAAATTCCTTCTGAAGAGAGTAATCGAACAGTGAGTCAGCGGAAATACATCACTAAAATGATGATGTGACATTATAAGATGTCTTCCTTTGCAGTTGCAATTTATGGGTCTATACATAGTACACTGCAAATGCGAGTAATTCAATCGCACTGTTATTGAGCTGCAACTTGAACAATCCATTATTTGTAACTACTGTTGGTCATAGTTTGAAATAACCACAGACGTATGTATTGCTTGAAGCCACACAGGACAGTTCGGATTTCTAGACTAGAACGAAATGATAGGTAAAACTTTTATAATGACCCATGTTCTTTATCCAGGGAAATGTTACATAATGGTCCTTCGAAAATATTGCGAGAATCACAGTTGTTGGACTACCGAACATTGGAGGGAGAGAAGCAGTAGTCGAAATGTCTGAGCCCCTGTTTCCATTCCTAAGTACAGTAAGAACGAAGCAACGTTTTCTTGGAAGCAAAGTACGTAAATTATAAACAGATTTCAACACACAGATTCTGAAGTGTGTCATTTAACAGCAGTTTGTATGGAGTGAAACAGTGTACCTGTAAATTTTTTAATAGGAGTATAAATGGTAAAGAGGTTCTTTTGAAGTTTTTACAGTATACTTAAAAGTGGGAAGTAGTCATATGACTCAAAATGTTGTGTCATTCTATAATATTGCTGATGAGTAATACCTAAGGAAACTTGTTTAATCGATATAAATTTTCGCAACGTTACGAGTACCTGACTCATGTATCACCCAAGCTGTTGGCTGACACAACTGAATATTATACTACAGCGTGGTTGCGGAAAGACACTGTCACAAACACGTTACGGTTACAATATAGCGTGTCGTAAAATATACTTCATGGCATATACGACCGCCTGCAATGTGTATACACACATAAATGTGCTATTCAAGATATATGGAACGTAAACTATGGTGAATCCTCATAGAGCACCACTCACGACAAGCCACAGAAGGAAAGCTACCACTTTTAGCATCATGATGACCGAAGTGTCGTAGCAAGAGTGAGTTCCAGATCTTTTATAAGGCTCACTGTTACGTCATTTGGATCCGTCGTAAGTCTTCAACAAAATACACGAACAGAGCTTGTAATTTGACTTAAATAATAGATGTGGTTGTATAACAATGGTACAGAGCACAGGTGCCACCTATTCAACACCTTATTGCCACTCATTTTTGCATCGATGAACGTTGGTTTCTGAGGTGTATAACCGTCTAAACACGATAATTTTGAGCTGGAGAACCAACTTGTAGCTATTAGAGACTTCACAAAATTTCTTGTTTGTTGACAGTGAATAAGAGTAGTCATTAAAATTTTCCGCAGTAGTCTCTGTAACCGATTTCCTAGCTGTCAGTATGTAATATAGTCATTGGTGATGTGTATCTTCCACAGTATTAATTTGTAGATTACTTGTCGCAATAATAAAGAAGGGTTTGTTAGAAGACAGATTCGCTTATATTTATTAAGTAGATGATCTTACAGTGTCAATGAATTTACTGGTCCGTGTATTAGAGTTCTACCAGACTAAACTACAATAATTGTGTTTCTCCTTCATTTTTATAGCTTCATGTGCCATCTTAGAAGTCTTAGTACGGGTATAAATAACCGTTGTTGGTTATAGAGTTGAAATCTTGAAACACTGATGTGTAGAGTGTTACAAAGTGATCAAGGGCTAAACTTGCAGTCTGAAGAAGTGTGGCTAAATTCCCGTCTAGTCATATAGATTTGTATGTCGCTGTTTCCATAAATCAGTTGAAGTCAATGCCAGTCTAGTTCGTCTGAAAAGAAGACGGTCCATTTGTTGGCTCATCTTTGTCGACTTCAGGTTTGCATTTTGTATCTCATGATGTCTTCGTTAAATGGATGATAAACACTAATTTCTTTCATTGTTGTTTCAGTATGCACAGACTGTTTAAAAATCAGGTTGCCCTCCATGAGATGGGTGCACACAACGACTGTGGTTATATTAGGTTTCTGGGAAGGTCATAGGAAGAGTAAAGAGTTTATGCCTGTGTCCTCTACTGACCAGCATTTCCTAATTTCTCCTTAAGGTAGTCCATCCAGCCTATCAAAGGACTAGACTAACTCAATATGTGCAGATAATTATTTTCAAGTGTCGTTGCCGTGTGCATCAACCGGGTGTTTGACACATTTCGGTCTCTATCCTCTAATTCACAATCACCCAGTAGGAATTAAAGCTGACACTCTTTCTTTCGTTTTTGAGAATCCGTTCGTTATAGAATATCGGTATCAAAAGTGATGAAAACGGTATTCCCCCATAAAAGAAAGCAATAAAGGTTTTTCTTTAGAGGATCGTTTATCACAAACCTTTGCGTTTCTAAAATACTTTGCTGCCTTCAGGTTGTGGAAGGAAGAGGGAGAGAGAGCGAGAAGGGGGAGGGGGCAGGTTCACTGGGTGGCGGGTGGAGCAAAAGGAAATGCATCCCAGTTATGAATGATAAAATGGAAATCTCTCGACTAACAAATGGTAAAGGAAGCACACGTCAGCTGACATTACCTTTTAAAGTTTAAGGTGACCCTCTCTCTTTTGTAGGTTTGCGATGGTTTGACATACCACAATGGAAAACTTGTTACCAATGATTAAACTACAAGAAATCCTCGGATTTATGGAATACGAAATGGACAGAAAATTTAGGAAACAGATGTAAGATGCGGAAACCGCACAGTGGTGGTTTATAGAATTTGGGCCCTGCAATCAACTTCCTTAAACCTAACGGCATTTACAAAATGGACCACACAGGTTCGCAGTAAATTCACTATGAAGAAGAGACACCATCGATATTGAAATGCCGACAGTGTTTTATGAAAGCTGTCTTTTGAGGAAACACTTAAGACACGGGTATCTTTGAGCACAAGATTGGTTGCTAACTTATCGTAATGTAAGGTCCTTGCACCTAAAATTTTACTGCTAGGGACTAATATCAAGTAATGCAGGGTGGACCGGCGGTTGGAGGTCTAGCCTCAGTTACGATCAGTTCTAGATAGAGCTACAAGCAATACAAATGAGTTTCTGAAAAGCAGCTGTAATGCTGTCACGTGCTACGTAAATTGCAAGTCTGCATGAGAGATCGTATTGTACTGAACAGATGGCATAATATTTACAAATGCTAATTTCATTCGACTCGAATCTCGTCTCGAGACAGCTTGGAATCTGTATTACTATAATGATTACTGTAATTTCAGCCATAAATGAAAAGTAGTGGCATTCTGAGTTATGTAAACCCTAAAAGCACTAAAAAAATGGTGTTTAGGCTGCACTCTATTGAAGGCACACACACACAGTAAAAAAAAAAAAAAAAAAAACACTCGTATCACAAAGCACAGAACATACATCAGCGGTACAGTGGCAGTCTGTACCGTTACATGCCACTCGGAAAACAGTCCGGAACCGCTTTGTCAGTAGCACGACTACTAAAAGAGACCTCCGGGAGTACTTTAGTAAGACTAACAGTACCTGTAATGTTCTCAATATACTGTACGTAGACGATTTATCAAAGAGGCTGGCATAACTAGAATTTTCTTTGAAGGTGCAATTGTTTAGAGAAAGGTTTCTAACGCCCGGATTCCCAGGTTCGATTCCCGGCGGGGTTAGGGATTTTCTCTGCCACGTGATGACTGGGTGTTGTGTGATGTCCTTAGGTTAGTTAGGTTTAAGTAGTTCTAAGTTCTAGGGGACTGATTACCATAGATGTTAAGTCCCATAGTGCTCAGAGCCATATGAACCATTTTTTTGAAAAGGCTTCTGCTTTGCGCGATCACAAACAAAGTCTTGAAAGAAATTTCCACTTGATGTATTGATTGGCAGCTCTCTTTAAATATGGGTAAATGCAGTTATTGGCAACATACGGAGCGCGCCGCATCGTTTAAGGATTTTATAGTGATAATAGAACGAGCCCCTTACCGTGGTGCGGTGGTTTTTGTTGTGACTGACAATTCGCAATTTTTCACAAACACAACTTTTATCGATGTAACTTCACAAGGCTGATGACTGAACATACAAACGAAAGGTAACAATAACGATGCCAGTAAAAGTCTCCTAATTTAGGCAAACAAAATTTCTATTCTTATTTTCCACAAAGGTTCATGGTAAGACACTCACACACTAGTAACAGTCCAACTCAGGGACGAAGACATAATATTCCACAGTATACAGTACACAGAACACAGTACACGAGGTCGGCATCTGAACTTCGGGCCTGGTTCTAGCCCCTAAATAGCTGTCTCCAGCCAATCATGTTTTGGCATAGTGATACTTCCTGTAGGCTGTGGCTCGAGCTTTCCTGCAGGAGGTAGTACTCGGAATGTCTGTTTCCATTATCTTGTATGTAAATAGCTGGTGTTTACCATGGTGCTTTTGATACGCCTTGGAAATAGACAACCTCGTCCTCAGTGGTGTAATACTGGTTGCTGGCCCACAGGGGCTACCTTGGCTCCGGTATAACACCCCTCCCCCTTGGAAAAGCTGGTGCGGCACAGGCGACCACGAGGGAGATAGTACCAATACAGCCCGGTGCCATAGGCTGATCTGCAGCTAAGTCCTCCTGGCCGCCAGAGAGTAGGGTGCTGCTTTCTACATGAGGCAGCTGGAACGCCGCAGTTGTGGCGGTTGCGAGGCGACCTCGGGCTGGACAAACGGCATGGGGACGTCCACGTCATCCAACCAAGGCGGCGCCGAAGAGGGGCTGGGAAGTTGGTTCAGGGGAAGGTCCCAGAGCTGTTCCGGGTCTGGAGTATGTGACAGCGCTGGGCTATCAGCCGGCATCTGCTGGCTATCTCTGGGAAGATCATCCACCAACTGAGGAGAGGGCATCAACATAGGCCCCAAGGAAGGGACTGGCGATGGGAGAGAAAGAGGAGCCGGCGTTTGGGCTGCGGCTGCTCCGACTGCTACCTTGTCTCTGGTATAACAGGTTTTAGTGTCACAACAATACTGACAGCTGTACTGTAGGCGCAACCACAACAGGGGATTGACTGTGGAGAGAAGAGACAAACATGTGCTTGTTGAAGAGGGGCAGCAGTCTTTTGATTTGCTTTAGGGGCGCAGGTCTGCATGATTGACTGTTCTGGTTTCATAAGGTTGGCCAATACATTTTATACTTTGGTGGCATGGGGAAAGGCTGAAAGCAAGGGGAAACCACAGCCCCTATTTTTCTTGATGGCATGCAGTTGAGTGATTCGGTAAAATATTTTGGAGGTAAAAAAATCACCTATTTGGACCTAGGTGTGGTGACTACTCAGGTAGATACTATAATTAAGAAACAAAATTCTGTCATCCTGCAGGTTGAAGCGTGGAATGTTACATGGAGGTTAGATAATTCAAAAACGTAAATGGATAGGTCGAAGTTAGATGTAATGGGACTTGTGAAGTGCGATGACAGGGAGAACAGGACTTGTGGTCAAAAAAATGGTTCAAATGGCTCTGAGCACTATGGGACTCAACATCTTAGGTCATAAGTCCCCTAGAACTTAGAACTACTTAAACCTAACTAACCTAAGGACATCACACACACCCATGCCCGAGGCAGGATTCGAACCTGCGACCGTAGCAGTCCCGCGGTTCCGGACTGCAGCGCCAGAACCACTATACCACCGCGGCGGGCGGACTTGTGGTCAGGTGAGTATATGGTTATAAATACAATATCAAGCCGGAGTAAGGCAGGAGTAGTCTAATACTTAATAGGAAAATAGGAAAATGGGTACGTTAGGATGAACAGTGAATGCAGTACCGTTGCCATGACGACACGAAACCAACAGCCATCACAATAGTTTAAATTTCTACGCCTACTATCTCTGCAGACGATGAAGAGATTGGAGGAACATATATGTGAGATAAAAGAAATTTATTCAAATAGTTACGGGAGAGTAAAATTTCATTATGATGAAGGAAACCCCACCCCTTATGTTTCCACGCTACAGAAAATTTTTCTATGTAAAATTTTTTATTTTCTCCTCTACAGCAATACAAGTCCATGTTTCTTTTTGGATACCATTCTTGATATTGTCAAAATTCAGTTTACCTACACAGGAAGTAACGGTTGATAACGTGCAGCTGTTGTTTATTTAGCTGTTGTTTATTCAGCTGTTGTTTATTCTGTGTACTTTTAGTGAGCTAGTTCAGTTCCTTGCTGTTCACCTCAAGACTCAGAAACATCTAAACGAACAAGTAAATGATTTTTAGAAAAGTTCTGAAAGAAATTGATGAAGATTCTAATTAAGAGTGTGAAAATAAGGATGAGGATGGTATTACGAAATATGATTCAGATAGGGAAACTGATGTGGACTTTACAGACTATGAAGGAGATGAAGATAAAATAGCTTCAGGTAGTGACCATTTGGATGTGGCTGTGGTCCACTCTACAAGAAGGTGGGTAATCACACAGCCTAGAATACCTATGAAGTTTCTTGCATATATAGCAAGGGGAAGGCAGAGGTAACGGCAGCCGGTGTTTGCCATTCTCCTGGAGAAGCGTTGATATTACTTTTTACACCTGACATGATGAATGTTGTATTAATACATTCAAATAAAGCGGTAGTTAGGCTAAATCTCACTTCTACTTTTGAGAAAGATTTGTATGCCTATATAGAAATACTGAAACTTATGGGTGCAAAGAAAGACAGTTCTGTCAATGTACATAATCTCTTGTCAAATATAACTGGTCGGCATGTTTCTAATGGTATTATGGCAAGAGAAAGTTTCACGAAATTTGCTAGAATCATTAGGTTTGATGACAAAACTACCTGCCAGCAAAGAGAGGAAGGAGACAAGTTCACAACAATGACGAAGTGAAAGATAGGTTTCCACTACTGTGCCGGCCGGGGTGGCCGAGCGGTTCTAGGCGCTTTAGACTGGAACCGCACGACCACTACGGTCGCAGGTTCGAATCCTGCCTCGGGCATGGATGTGTGTGATGTCCTTAGGTTAGTTAGGTTCAAGTAGTTCTAAGTTCTAGGGGACTAATGACCTTAGAAGTTAAGTCCCATAGTGCTCAGAGCCATTTGAACCATTTGAACCACTACTGTATAAACAAGGAGTGAATCTCACCGTCTGTAAGATGTTCAGCTTGTTAAGAGAACGCTGCCCTGGTAAGTATGGCATCCTTATGTGCATGATGTCAGATGCAATAGAGAGACATGTTACGAATATGGGACTCTAAGCAGGTAAAGAACAGAGTTTGTCCAGGGAAACAGAGTCTATCCAAAGAAGAACGAGGTTCTCCAGCTGCCGCTAAAGGTCTGGCATTCCCTGTGGAAAAAAGTTGTCAAAATGTTACTGTAGACTTGTACTACACATAGATGGATTTGGCGGAAAGGTTATACCAGAACTACAAAGCTGCTATAGTAGGAACTCTCCAGTCAAACAGGAAGCATATTCCATATACAATGAGAAACACGTCAAATCGAAAGCAATATTTGTCAATGTTCATATTCACGGGACCAACAACAGGTAGGCCACTAGTTACTTTGGCATCATATGTAGTAAAATAAAACAAAATTTACTAAAATAAAATGAAAAACCTTGCTGACGTTTTCAACAATGCACCAAGGCAAAGACACTGAAGGAGAGAGGAATAAAACCCACGTAAATACGTATTACAATTCTACTACAGGTCGAATTGATATCATTGATCAAATGGCTGTACAGCTGGAAGAGTGGAACAAAGAGATGGCATCTATCAGTGTTTTACTCTGTCATCGATATCTGTGCTATCAATAGAACCACCATATTCATCCAAGACGGAATGAGAAGAAACAGTATAAAAGGAAACTCTTTGTTGTGCGAGCTGGCTTGGAACTAGGGAAACCGCAGGTAGCAGAAAGAAGTACTGACGCAAGAGGATTACCTAACCAAACATTCAGTTAACGAAAAGTATTCTACAAAAGAAAATCAAAGAAATAACTAAAAATCGATATCAGCTTCCCGCAGGGAAAGGTCGGTGCCTTATTTATGTAAAAGAAGCTAAAACTAAGAAACAGGGGTACAACAATCTAAGTAAACGAAAACAGTATTGAGGACAGTGCCATAATCATTTATGTAACACCCATTCAGTAAGAACTGTGAAGTGTATCTCCTGCCTTCTTGTATAATGTATCAACACATTACTATTTTGTATTATAATACGCCAATTTTTATTGATTCCAATAACTGTTTACAACTATTAACAATATTTACAGATCACTGTCTTTGTGAAAATACATAAATCTTTTTGCAAGTTTGCGAGGTGCCGGGGCTAGCAGTGTTTTTTAGCACTCAATTCTTAGAGAATTTACATATGTACATGATGCTCTAAGCCCCCCTTTTCTAACTCCAACTTTTCCTGTTGCACAAGGATAAAAAAAAATACGCGAACTGACTCTAATCAACCCTGCCAGTGGAGTAAAAGAGAGTTTGGCACCTGCAATAATTTAATTTGTTAAATAAGTTAATTAAACGAAGGTTTCATTAACATAGTGAGGAATGATGGGGTTGCTCTACCTATTAACAGAATGAAAGTTCTGTCCAAAATAACAATATGATTTATTAAGACTAAACACAAAATAATAAACAACAACACATGAAACATTAACAATACATCAAATTGGCTCTAATTGGATACTTAAACAAACGCTGTGAATGTGTAGTTGTCCCTAAACTAGATTGTGAGGATTATGACGAAGTGGTATGTGCAGCCAATTCCTAGCAACTCAATTCTTAGAGAAAACACATAGCCAACCCAACATTAATTGCTGCTACCCAAGACAGAACAAAGTTAGAAAAAAAACGAACAGGCGCGCTCTGCTGAGCTCTGATTGTCACCTAGGAAAATCCCTATCTGCCGGTGCTGCGGACATACATTACCAAACCGACTTCTTGACTCCCAGGACACGATCTGCCGTACTGGAGCCGTTGCCTGGTTGCTTCGACGTCCTCGACCGAAAGGCGAGAGCCAACTACTTACAAGAGCACCCGTACAAAAACCGAACACAGAACATTCCCGCCCCCACGACAGTGGCCGTGGTTAAACGTTCCAATCAGCAACTCGAAAACCGGCGGAAAATTCCACTCCATTGCCGGAACGCTACCATTCCACCAATGGAGATTCTTGGCGCCAATTTCTGCGCCGATCTTGCTACGTCACGGAGCTATGCCCTGAGCAAGCCAATCACAGTTACAATTTTGCAGAAAGTGCGGGAATTTTCCCGCCACAGCTGCCTGGGTGCACAAGTCATTCCCACGCCTCGCTGGTAGCCCGCCAGAAAGTGTTTTCGCTAAGTTTCTGCGAAGTAACGGAACCTCTAGCCCAGCCGCTACTTCAAGCTCTGCGGGCGTGCCTCTTGACAATGTCGGTGTCTGCAAAGCATTCACTCGACTTCCTCACACCCGTCGGCTTAAAGCTTTCCAGATAAACAGAGCCCGCCTGTCACCGGACCACCCGGGTGACGAGAGACGCTGCGTGGGAAGTCCGCGTGTGAAGGAATAGCAACTTTCCACCGCATGCAATTAGAGAGGAGAATCGTAAGATAGAAATATGAGAGGGGGCTCAAGCCACCTCTCATAGCCCCTACGCCATTTTAGATTGTAATTGGTGAGCGGTTGGCTCACTTAGGAGCAAGGTAGTGAGTCAATCGCCCAAGAACAATCTCGCAAACTGGCTGCACATGCCGCACTCTATAAAGAAAATAACTGCAACTGAAAAATGCAGCTCATAGGGGGAGGATTATTTATGATGTAGCCAACTTCACCTTCTTAATATGGAACACTAACACTCACATCACACATCCATACCCAGGGAGCCCCTTCCAAACACCGATTCACACAGACATTCACTCTCTAAATATGGCCCGGGCATGTGAGCCAAATATGGAGCAATTTATTCTTTACAATCAGAGTTGGAGTGCTCCGCAATTAAATGCCCAAGATGTTACAACAATTTTAATCATTAAACTAACCTGAACTCACTCACACATGATACTATTTAAGTTAACAATCTCTTTGTGAGCTTTCAGAATCTAATTACAACCTCCGATTCATTCTGTCTCCCTGCAGCAAGAATAACCTTTACAAAATGTTCCCTGAACTGATGGTCCATTCACAATGACAGTGGTGGTATCTGCTTCAGTTTATGGGGACTTCAGGCACACTGTTTCCATACACTCAACAATAAATACAAGATACAAAAAAAAACATGGTGTGGAGAACAATACAGTAATTTGTAATAAGAATTACAGTGTAAAACAAACACATACAAGGTATCACATACATTACAAAAACAACACTAGAGAAAGAAATTTAAAAAAAACAAGGTTCATGGGACATTAAGTTGTGCGTGCACATTGCACACTGTTCACGACTGTGCTGAGAATGAGGCACTAAATCACATTGTTAGAAATGTTCGAAGCACTTCACAAATTCATTAGTTTCTCTGAGGGGGTTGGCATGTTGAGTCATATGCATTGATGCACGTGGTTCCATGTCTTGAGCATTGGAGGGGGGCTTTTGGGATGGGGCCACAGTACTGACATCACATAGGGCTAAACGTTGGGTGTTGTTGCTACGTTGTTGCAACAGCAATAGGGACTGCTGGAGCGTCTGCAGTACGCTGTTGAGATTGTAGTCAGACCCACGCATATGATCACGGCAGTATGGTAGGAAGACACAGTGATAGGCTCTCCTCATGTCGATTAATTGTCTCTGAGGTCTACGTGTTGGGATACATCACTGGTCTAGGTCTCTTCTCTCGCTGGACAGTACTTTACGTTTCCCAATATTGCAGTTCGACGAGGGATGATGGCATGTGGAGTGACTCCACAAGTGTGTGAGGTCATCCATACAGGATCGAACTAGGAGCGACGATTGCTGAAACTGCTCTCTAATAGAGAGGAGAAGTTAGAAATGAGACCATACATTTGTTAGTGTGGCACGATACTGCTTTGTGTATGCAGATCAGCCAATGCTAGTGAGTTGTAAAAACCCAAACAGGTGAGTATATAGCGTCCCTTTCTGTCCTGAGGCACATGAGGCGCAGGTTCTGACACGATATGTGATCTTCTTCGTGTACTCACGACAACGTGGCCTGCCGCAGGGAATCCCTCCAAACGGCCGCCGCGACCGGAGAGCTAGCGGGCTGTCGCGCGTGGGTCGCGAGTCAGTGTCAACGGCCAGCCTCACTTTCGTTTGTGGCCCGGCGAGGATCCCGCCTAATCCCTCAGGTACACGGCCCGGTGACTGTCAGCTTGTAGGACCGGACGCCCTCGCGCCCCTCACGTCAGGTAGCACGCCTACGCTCTCCTCCTGCAGGTAGCCGATGACCTCCGGCTGGCCTCTGGATTGCCACGATCCCCGTCATCTGCACAATTCTTACAAAAATCCTATGCCTAACTTTTCCCCATGACCTTCTATTTTATAATAAATTTACATAACGATACATTGATGGTCTGTCATTTCAGACACTGTAATTTTAATTTTATAGTTATTTATCTGTAGCTATCATAACAAAAAAATGGAAATAATTTATCTTGATATTTGTGTAGAGACCGATCTCAGTATTGTACATGGTGTGATAACTGATGCTATGTAATGGATGAACAACTAAATGTGCGGGCCCGCACTAATATTACTATTAATTATATAGATCGACAGTAGACATGCTCAAGAGTTAACTACCATTTGCCAACGATCTACATTCAATGTCTTTTAATTAAATTATATTGTTATGCAGGTCTAAGTTTTACTGAGCTATAAAGAACATGCAACTATGCTACTTTCGCTCGCCCGTCGTCCCTCCATCTCGGGTCTGTGGTTTGGTGACCTGGAAAATAGCATCTTAACAAGCGCGCCAAACACTTGTGGTAGAAAACCGCCACAATATTAAGGATCTAGTTATTGTAAAAACCTAAAGTTTAATTTATCCTACTATATGGTACTCTCTTATTATTATTATTATTTATTTTTTTTACCTTATACAACACTCTTACATAATTACTGTTACGCTGAGATATCTCGCTGCTCGCCGCTATTGACGACAGTGATGTGCGCGCCGTACGACATGGCCTCCGAGTTCTCACTATGCCTCACTGAAACTCCAGAGACTGGGTTAGCCATGGCTATACAAGACAATGAATTTATAGTTGCAACTTCTTTTTCTATGTTATGCGGTTTTCGCGATCAAAGCACACCTTTCCAGAGGCAATGTAATATGACCAAGCCAGGACTGGTTCCTGTTGAGGATTCCGTCGCCCACCACACATCAGCTACATAGTATGTCACGAATATCCAAGTATAATTCCTTGGTTAATCATCTGTGACAGTCACAAGCAGCACGCTAAATCCCCAACCAGCACATTGGCATGGTAGGCTTTATGCCCGCATTTCTACCGTCTGGGCCCTAGGGCACCATTGGAGTCAAACGCTCACAGGTTAACCCCGACTTGTAAGACAACGATGCTGGCGCAGCTCTGCAGAAAAAACTATGCTGCCATATTCAACCTCGAAATCACGCAATATACCACAATCTTGCAGTGCAATGATGCGTGCCTGCAAGCATTGGTATGAACGTTTCACGAACTGGTTGTGGCCGCTATGGAGCGTAACACGACTTCTCAGAACGCTTCTAAGAGCACGTTCTTGTATGCGCCCGTTTGTGCGACATCTCGTCACTCATCACTATCCCTTAACATGGACACCAGATTGGAAAGGACAAAAACATTGCTCATGGAAAGGTAGTGCCTCTTATCGCATTGACAGTGGAGCTTGCGAACATTAACAGAAAAAAATTAGCAGCAGGAAATTCTTATGCGAGAAAACGCAGCGTGTTAATACTTTAACAATCCTAATCTATTAATGCGACGAGTATTGTTCCCCGAAGAAAAGTTCATATCTTTGCCTATTCTACTATGTACACCACTTACACTACTACTATAGCAAGGTTCATGTATTTGCCCATTCTACTATGTACACCACTTACACTACTACTATTCCACGAACTCCTTTATGTGAGAGATGTGGTGGAGTCCTATGGACTTCTTTCCTTTCAGCGTCTCCAATTCATAAGCATTGTGGTGAGCTGCTCTCCTTATACGGTACGGGCCGTTGTAAACAGAATAGAATTTTTGGCATTTCATTTTTTGTTTGTTCGAAAGTCGGAAAGACTTAACGAGCACCTTTTGTCCAATTTGGAAGTGTCGTAGACGAGCTCCCCTGTCGGCACGTCTCTTCCTGACCTCTGCTGCAGCCCGTATCCTCTTGAGAGCCAAATCCACTATGGCTTGGTGCTGCGTTTGCGATCTTGGTGGGAAGTTTACGACCTTGGTTATCAAGTCCTTAGGAATCCGGTTTTTCAGTACTGTAATGGGTGCCAATTTTGTTATCCCATGGGGTGCCTCATTGATCACCTCCTGGAAGTCTTTAAGGAAAACGTCCCATGTCGTGTGCTGTTTGTTACAGTACAACCGGCACAAGTTTCCGAGTTCTTTAATAACCCGTTCTGCAGCATTCGAGCTCGGATGGTGTGAAGATATAAAGATGGGATCAATTTTACATCGACGCAACGTCTCCTTCCATGTTTTTGACTTAAACTGTGGCCCGTTATCAGAAATAATTCTACTCACATGACCAACCTGTGGTAGGAAATCCCGGATTAGGGCTCGTGATACGGTTCGTCCTGTCGCCCTCTTCAGTGGCGTAAAGGTAACGTATTTGGACGTTAGTTCAACAAACACTAATATGTAAGTATATCCTCTTCTTGTTCTTGGCAAAGGTCCCATCAAATCTGTTGCTGCTAATTGTCTTAATTTGGTCGGTACGATTGGGTATAATGGTGCCTGCATGCTCACAGTGGTGTGCTTAGCCTTTTGGCAGTCTTTACACACCGACAGTACCCTCCGTATTCGACGCTCCATGTTTCGAAAGTAACACATGGTCCTTAGCTTGAGATTGCACTTGCGTGGTCCGAAGTGTCCATAGCTGAGGTGAGTATGCCATATAACCTTGTTTATTAGGTGTTCAGGGATGCATACCCCCCATTCAGTGTCATTGGCATAATTTCGGTGGAAAATTATGCCTTTCCGCAAGAGGTAGAACTGCCTGATGGTGGCGTGTCTTCTGTCTATCCATTTCTGTTTCAATAACACTAGGGCAGGGTCCTTGTCTTGCTCCTTCTTGATGTCCTGCATACTACAGGTAATAAAATTTTCAAAGGCTACTTTCTGCATATAAAAAAGGCAGTAGTGATTTTCCTCCAGATCTTCTTCCATGTTGTGCTCAAATCCGATCGGTGACCGTGACAAGGCGTCTGCAATAATGTTCTGACTGCCGGGAATATATTCTATCGAAAAGGTGTACTGCTGCAGATATGATGCCCACCTAATGAGCCGCCTGTGATTAAGCTTTGCAGTCATCAAGAAGTGCCTTGTGGTCTGTGTAGACCCTCGTCTTGCGACCAAACAGAAGGTATCTGAATTTTTCAAACGCCCATACAATAGCCAGCGCCTCTAACTCGGTTACTGAGTAATTCCGCTCACTCTTGGCTAGTACTCTGCTACCAAACGCAATTGTCTTCCACACCCTGTTTCCTTCATGTACATAGTCTTGGAACACCATGACACCCAGACCTGAGTATGAACTGTCCGTTACTATGCAAAGCTCTTCTGCTAAATTAGGGTGTGATAGGATGGGTGCTTGTAATAATGCGAATTTTAATGCTTTCCATTCGGATTCGGCCGCCTCATCCCATTCCCAAGGTATCTTCTTTCCTGTAAGTTGATGCAACCTAGGACTGCTCTGAGTTTTGACATGTATAAAGCGGTTGTAAAAATTTATGATCCCCAAGAACCCCCTTAACTGCTTCTTTGTCGTAGGAATGGGAAACTTTTCAATCGCTTCGATCTTTTCGGGATTTGGCGCAATGCCCTCACCCGTGATGATATGTCCTAGAAATTTGACAGAGGACGTCCCAAAATTCGATTTTTCGATATTGATAGTCACTCCGTATTCCTTGAATGTCGCAAGGAGTTCACCGAGGACCGCATTGTGCTCTCCCCAAGATTTCTCCGCGATCAGCAAATCGTCCACATAGCTGGTGACATGACGTTTCAAATTATCGCTTAGTATGCCGTCCAGTCCCCGAATCAATGCGGCAGACGAAATGTTCAAACCAAATGGGAGACGACGAAACCGGTAACATCTTCCAAATGCTAAAAAGGCTGTGTACTGTCTGCAATTTGGATGGAGCTCGATCTGCCAGAAACTCGATTTTAGATCAACTGATGAGAAGATTGATATTCCATGGAAATTTTGTAAGAGTTCCTCCAATCGTTCCGGTCTGTCTGTTTCGGGTTCTATTATGGTATTAATTTGTCGCGAGTCCAAGACTAAACGAATACTACCATCTGCCTTCTCGACTACTCTTAACGGGTTATTATAGGCTGAAGCCGTAGGTTCTATTATTCCTTCACTCAGCATTCGCGCAATTTCAGCTGCTACTTTCTGTCGATATGCCAAGGGGATTGGATAGGGTGGCACACGAAACTGGTTGTGCGGACGTACACGAAATTCATGTTGGGAGTTCTTTATTGATCCTGTCTTGGGAAGGAAGACCTCCGCATGTTCTACTAGTAATTTATGAAGTTCTTTGCGGTGGTCGCACCTTATATTCTTTATTGCTTCCACTTTTTCTCCTATTTTCTCCTTTATTTCTCCCATTATTCCGACTTCATTCTCATCCGTGTCCTCTCCCCTACCCGCAACGTCGACCTGTTCTTCCTTTCTGTCTTTCAGACACGCATAGTTTATCCGTACACAATTAGACGGTAGTTGAGCTGGGATCAGCTGGTCGTCGAACTTAATGTGGACGGGATTCCCTTTCCTCAAAACCACTTCACCTCGTCCTAGATCAACTATCGCTTCATGTTCATTTAGGAAGTCCGTTCCTATTATCATGTCGATCGCCAGATTTGGCACGATCCAGAAGTTAGACTCTATTTTGTGTCCTTGGCAGGAGAATTCCAGTCTTGTTTGTTGGGTGACCTCCGTACATTTACCCGCTAATGCCCCTTTTATTTTGGTTTTCTTAACCGATAGGACAGGCCAGTCCATCTCCTGAGAGCACCTCTTGTATGCTGCCTCAGATATTGCTGTTATGTAGCTTCCACTATCTATTATCGCATTCATACTCTTTTCAGCTATTGCTACTGTGATAAGAGGCTGCCGATCTTGTCGAGGAGTTGCTTTATGTTCCTCGAGCAGGATTTCTGATAAATCTTCGTAATGTATCATCCGTAGTTGGCCAGGTCCGAGATTACGTGCGAAATTCCGGCGGCCTGTGTTCGCACTAGTCTGGCGTCAATCCCTTGTTAAGCTCCCCCTCCTCTGACGTGCATTAGGATTTGCGGGTCTGGTTTCAATCTCCTGGTTCCACTGTTGTCCTTGGTTTCGCTCTCTCCAATTACGGTCGCTTTGCCGTTCGTTATTCCTCCTATCCCAGATTTCTTGTCTAGATTGACCCTGCTCCCTGACGCTCTGGTTTCCGTGTCTTTGGTTTCCATAACCTTGAATAGCGTAACCTTGACTTCCGTAACCATGGTTTCCTAACTGACCAGTGCGATTATGCGATCTGTTGTCGTCTTCCCTTCCTGGCCCGTGGTATTTGTTACTTGGCCCCTTCTTCCTGTCCTTTGCGTCTTGTTTATCAAAGACTACTTCGAGTTCGCGCAATAGACTCTTGAATGCTTCTATGTCAGATCCACACTTGCCGACAAGTGTCTGTTGGTACCTAACTGGCAATTTGGAAAAGCAAAATTTAATGATTTCTCCGTTGCTATATGGACTATCTAAAAATTGATTCTTCTTGAGTAATTCATCAAGAAATTTGGTTGCGCTTCTATGCCCGGACACTTGCAGTTCAGGACAAAATATTATTTCCTCTTTAATCCTGTCTTGCGTTTCCTTTGACCAGTAGGTCCGCAGGAATGCACCAACAAATTCCTGATAAGTCCGACACGTCACTGCTACACCCCGCATCTTTTCCGCGGCTTGGCCTTCGATGTGTCCACACATGAATTCTAATTTTGCCTGGGTTGGCCATGATGCCGGTAATGAATTTGTAAACTGCATCACCCAGCTCTTCAGATGCATCGACCCTCCATTTTCTTTGAACTTCTGGTATTTTAGTATCGACAGGAAGTGATTGTGATCAAAATCCGTTCTGATCCTCGCACTGGTGTTGTCACTCGTTTCCGATACTTGCACGTCTGCTGAGTGTCCTGCTCTATCTTGCTGATAACTGTGATGTGCTACCTCTGTATCACAGTGGAAGTGGCACTCAGAATTCACTCTCCTAAGTGGGCTATAATTATTGGAGCTATTACTCGCTGGTTCTGCGTGTGCATTGTTAGTTCCGCACTCGGTCATTGGGCTAGAGCACGGCGAGCTTTTCCTCGGAGACACAATTCTGTGTACTCCATCATGGGTATCCGAACGCGCAGTGCTCGTGTGCCCGTTTTGCTCTAGTTTTGCTATACGACTCTCTACTTCTTCCATTCGTTTCGTGGAGTTCGCAACCGCGATATTACCTTGAGTTTTTAAGAATGCTAGGGATTTTGAGTGAGATTGTGTTGTACGTCGCAAGCGCCCTGCGAGTTTAGAAGTTGCTTCCGCGACTTTCATTGCCCCCGTTGCTGCCGTTTTGGCTAGGCCTGCTACTTTTTGTGCTACCAATGACATTTGTTTTGCTTCTCCACATTCTTTCTTTATTGTTAGTAATTCCCCACGAATTTTCCCTATATGCGAAATTATTGCCTCAGTGTCCTTCTTACGCTGTTCGTCCGCTTCTTCCTTCTCCCTCTTACGTTGTTCGTTAGCTTCTTCTTTCGTTGATCGTAGGAAGCTCAGTATTGGGTTAATGTCATCATTTTGATCCTCGTCACACATGGGTGATGTAACTCTGGACACCTGGGCGCTAGAGCTCTGACGTGGCCGAGCTGGCCCCTGTCTGCTCTCGTTCGTTTGATTATAAACTTCTGCTACCGTCTCGACCTGTGTGACTGTCTCTGTTTCATCCTCTACCTCACTATCATAATCACGGCCGCAACGCTGCTCTAAGATCGCGTCCAAATCACCTTCCTCATCAATGACCCTGGCGTCCTGTCCTGCTAAAAATGTGCCCATCTCATCTCCGAACCTATTCCCGTCGGTAAACTGCCCCTTATCCATTATGCTATCCTCTTTTGTTTTAGCGTCGCTCGATAATAGTCGTGCCTTACTTCTCGTTATCATTCATGAAAAACAAATTTATCTAAAATGCACAATAAAATTAATCTACTCCATATATTTTTACACATAGACATAAAATTTCAACAACGCTGTTCCAACGCTGTAATTACAAACACAATTTGATGTGGTACAGAAACCGCACACAAATCCGACAAAGTGCGATGTGGTACGGACACCACATCGACGAAACACAAAAACAGTGAACAAGAAAAATATATACACTGAAAACAAAAACTGTAATCATGCGCCGCTACTTAAAACTAAACGCGGAACTACCAGAAAAAAAAACTTGGGTATTAATCAATAAAAAAAATTAAGCAAAAAAAATTCTGAGTGTCCCTACTACTAATAATACTTGCTTATCAGAAGATTCACAGGGAAGATCCTGGCAGGGTCGCCATTTTATGCGAGGTGCCGGGGCTAGCAGTGTTTTTTAACACTCAATTCTTAGAGAATTTACATATGTACATGATGCTCTAAGCCCCCCCTTTTTAACTCCAACTTTTCCTGTTGCACAAGGATAAAAAAAATACGCGAACTGACTCTAATCAACCCTGCCAGTGGAGTAAAAGAGAGTTTGGCACCTGCAATAATTTAATTTGTTAAATAAGTTAATTAAACGAAGGTTTCATTTAACATAGTGAGGAATGATGGGGTTGCTCTACCTATTAACAGAATGAAAGTTCTGTCCAAAATAACAATATGATTTATTAAGACTAAACACAAAATAATAAATAACAACACATGAAACATTAACAATACATCAAATTGGCTCTAATTGGATACTTAAACAAACGCTGTGAATGTGTAGTTGTCCCTAAACTAGATTGTGAGGATTATGACGAAGTGGTATGTGCAGCCAATTCCTAGCAACTCAATTCTTAGAGAAAACACATAGCCAACCCAACATTAATTGCTGCTACCCAAGACAGAACAAAGTTAGAAAAAAAAACGAACAGGCGCGCTCTGCTGAGCTCTGATTGTCACCTAGGAAAATCCCTATCTGCCGGTGCTGCGGACATACATTACCAAACCGACTTCTTGACTCCCAGGACATGATCTGCCGTACTGGAGCCGTTGCCTGGTTGCTTCGACGTCCTCGACCGAAAGGCGAGAGCCAACTACTTACAAGAGCACCCGTACAAAAACCGAACACAGAACATTCCCGCCCCCACGACAGTGGCCGTGGTTAAACGTTCCAATCAGCAACTCGAAAACCGGCGGAAAATTCCACTCCATTGCCGGAACGCTACCATTCCACCAATGGAGATTCTTGGCGCCAATTTCTGCGCCGATCTTGCTACGTCACGGAGCTATGCCCTGAGCAAGCCAATCACAGTTACAATTTTGCAGAAAGTGCGGGAATTTTCCCGCCACAGCTGCCTGGGTGCACAAGTCATTCCCACGCCTCGCTGGTAGCCCGCCAGAAAGTGTTTTCGCTAAGTTTCTGCGAAGTAACGGAACCTCTAGCCCAGCCGCTACTTCAAGCTCTGCGGGCGTGCCTCTTGACAATGTCGGTGTCTGCAAAGCATTCACTCGACTTCCTCACACCCGTCGGCTTAAAGCTTTCCAGATCAGCAGGGCCCGCCTGTCACCGGACCACCCGGGTGACGAGAGACGCTGCGTGGGAAGTCCGCGTGTGAAGGAATAGCAACTTTCCACCGCATGCAATTAGAGAGGAGAATCGTAAGATAGAAATATGAGAGGGGGCTCAAGCCACCTCTCAAGTTGCAATGTTTTATCAGTAGACTATTTTAATACCACTGGTTCATCGACTAACCCCCCCTCCCCCCCCCCCCCGGCATCCACGTTATAAAACAAAAAGCTTAGACGTCCTAGGTTTAATTAGTAGTAGAACCAAGTACGTTGCTTGGACAGTGTAAGTTCATTAAATACAAGGGTACCTTTTAGAGTGCTCAGAGATGTAGAGTTGTCATCTGTCACGATAGATCGGGACCGTCATTGCTATAGATCCTGCCCCGATATCCCGACAAGACCAAATTTTGTCACTATTTTGAAAAATACTCTTGCGAGCTTGGCTCAAGTACTGAACCAACGCCACCTTTTAGTACGACATGTAAGTGCAGCCTCAGTTAGTTTTATTTACGTCAACAAGTTAATGTTGACAAGGTCGTCTCACAGGTGACGTTCCATGTTGCGTATCCTGTATTGACGATTCAAGCAGCTACTGGATCTAGCGCCATTGTTCGAGAAAATATGACTTGTCCGGTAGTACGGGACTGGGACTATTTCAGGTGCGCCACGTGGAAGAATAGAGAAGTCTGCGTTTGAATAGCGATTGATAAGACGATTCTTTCTAACCGTAATACCAACAACGACTGCAAGTTTGTAACGTTTGAAGTTTTTCTGCGGGTATATAGGGCATGAAACGTATAGTGACTTCGGTGAGTAAAGTATTAATGTCTACTGTTTACCGTCCAGTTAAACTTATCATAGCTTACGAAAATGGTAAGGATGTAAAGAGAAAGTGTCAGTTCATGGATGATTACACAAAAGAGTGGTCTTTTGTCAAGAAAGGACGTATGGCTCAGGAAGCGTTTTGCGAGATATCTAGCTGTTTTATCTCAGTAACTCAAGGAGGTGAGGCAGACGCGAGACATCACATTTCCACGAGGAATAGTACAAATAGATTCGCGGTAGCATCAACATCGAAGCCTTTTCCTACATTCATGGTAAAGGAAAATACCCAGGAAGAATTGCTCGTTGCTGCTGCAGAATGAACAACAGCTTATAAAATTGTCAATCATCATCAATCCTTCAGTTCTCGTCACTGTCCGTTAAACCGAATGCCCCCCCCCCCCCGGCCCAGTCCGCAGCTCGTGTTCGTGCGGTAGCGTTCTCGCTTCCCACGCCCGGGTTCCCGGGTTTGCTTCCCGGCGGGGTCAGGGATTTTCCCTGCCTCGTGATGACTGGGTGTTGTGTGATGTCCTTAGGTTAGTTAGGTTTAAGTAGTTCTAAGTTCTAGGGGACTGATGACCATAGATGTTAAGTCCCATAGTGCTCAGAGCCAAACCGAATGCCCCAATGTATTCTGACTTCAAACTTGCCAAAGCTAGAGCAACTGTTAAAAATATTTATCCACCACACTCCGCGTCCAGCTGCATAAAACAATTGTAAGAAGTTTCATTTTAGGCCATAGGCACCGACATCGAACCACATGGCTGAAAAGGTGTTTCCTTTAGTTGTTCAATACTTTACTGAAACTGACGGAATCCAACAGAAACTGTTGAAGTTTGACTCGCTGAGTAATGAAACATCGGAAACAATTGCAAAGTTTTGTCTAGACACGTCAAGGTAACTGTAAATTCCATGGCATAAATAAATCGTTTTTTGTGGAGACAGTGCCAATACCAACATTGGAGGGCTTTATCGACCGCTACTGGAGGCTAAACTGTCGGCATTGAAATAATCGTCATGAAAATATTTAATTATTTTTCAATATACACCGTAAGGACAGAGAAGCATAAAGAGTTCTGCTTACGCGATGATGTCAATCATCAAACTCTTCTATCTCACTCAAAAACAAGATAGCTGTTGTTAATGCCCGTAGTTGACATAATTCTTAAGCTTTGGACTCTATTAACACAATTTTTCGACATCGAAGACAGGCCACGCAGAATAATTTCAGATTTTTTCAGTAGTCCGATCAGTGAAATTTACTTCATGTTTCTGCTGTCGAACTTGGCTCTGTTTGAAAAAAATACAAAAAGCGTGGGGAAGAATTGATAATTGAAATGAAAAATATATTTATCGACGTTCAAAGACGTCTCAATGAAAGGAAGACAGCCAATTTTATTGGCATACAAACCAAGATGAATCTGAACAAATTAAAGAATTAGAACCCTAACCAAGAAAGATTCAATTTGAATTCGAAATTTAAGGAAGTGACAGTGGTTTTCTATGCCGTAGTATTTGAATGCTTACAGTAATTGGCTATTTCTTGTAATAAATATCAAATATTTGATTTGTTGACGCTACCCAAAACAGTAGATTCGGTGATGAGTAAAATCACTATTATACATACCTAACTAAAAACGGTATGAAGATTTCAGACCACCTAATTCTTTTCAGGAACATGTGTATCTGAAGCGCTATTTATAAACTAAGCGTGATTCGGAAGAATGCAGGTCTAAACACTCCATGCAAGGAAGGTGTATTTACTTTCTTAGGAAACGGAGAATTCTGAACGCAAATGCCAACTGCTAAAATTATGCGAGTATTTTGTTTTCTATTCCCGCACACAACGGCACTGTGGAGAGCGTATTTTCGCCGATGTGGGCCCAGTGGGTTTATGAAAGATATCGCCTGCTGACATGGATTGTGGAACCAATCTTACAGTGCCAGTTTAACTACAAGATTACTGGCATGGAGTTTTCTATAAATGCGTAAAAGGGGAAAAGACGTGAAATATATGGTTATCAACTAATCCTGCAGCAACAAGTTTCACGTAACTGTGTTCTAAATAAAAATTAATTATACTACGCAACATTCTTACTTCATGTCAACACCAACATCTCAGAATGTTCCGACGAGGTCCCAGCTAGATTGGCAACCCTAGTTATAGGACCACTGCTGTTCTCTGTACTGGGTGGTCAGAAACAGTCTGATAAGCTTATAATGGTGTAGCGGGGTAGGATGTACTAGAAATAACCGTTAAGAAAAGAATTCGATACGTTGAACAGCTTTCGAGATAACTAGCGCTGAAGTTAGCCAATCAGGCCGTTGCACGCGGAAATTCAATCTGCCCGCCAGACACAGTTAGTGTCAGTTGTTCTCATAGTGTAAATGACAGCGTACGAGATTGCTCAACCTTCGGCTCGGGATCGATCGTTATTACCAACCCACATCCATATACTGAAGCGCTCTCCTATTCGTTTTAAGGAAACCAACGAAGACAACGTTTGGCGCTACTGTCTCTGGCGCGCCGCTCGAATTTGAGCGTGCAATGGCCTGACTGGCTATATTCGTTGACAGTTGACTCGAAAGAGGCGCGACGTGTCGATTATATTCTTAACAATTACTTCTCAGCACAACGTCTCCTGAAACACCCTTACAAGCTTTTCAGAATGTTTCTTGCAACCCTGTATACATAAGTGATCTCTGACAAATAGGGTGAGCAGTAATCTGCGACTTTTTGCTGACAATGCTGCAGTATACGGAGAAGTGCCCTCCTTGAATATACCGAGAGGGGCTGCGCAGTGGTGAACACAAGGGTCTTGCATTCGGGAGGACGACGGTTCAGATCCGCAACTGCGATCTGGATTTGGGTTTCTAGTCATTTATTTAACGCAAATACTGGGATGGTTCCTTTCGAAGGGCATGGTCGATAACTATCATTCTTCTGTAATTCATGGTTGTGATCCGTATCTGAATAACCTGTGGCTGACAAAGACCCTTTGCAGGTGCAGTCGCTTTGCCTGTTCCAGATGAAGTCTCTTGACCCACAAGATTGTTCATTCACCATATAATGTATTAATGTAAGAAGAATAGATGCTATGATGAATGCATGCAGCTTGCCGCTAACTTTGTGTAATGTCTTGTCTGTATAGACGTGTATCTGTTGCCTTTAAGATCCCTTCACTTTCACCCATAAATCTATACAGTAAAGTAAGGGCCTCCCGTTTTGTCTTTAGGCTGATCCGTGATAAGACAGGCGAAAAATTAGACTAATGGAGGATTATTAGTATTTTCTCTAATTTTCATTCGCTCTCTCTCTCTCTCTCTCTCTCCTTTATCGGTGTACCGTTTTTGATATAATATTCATTACGTGAAATCAACCAAATAGAATCTCTGGTGGAGCCCTTCGTCTTAGTATTCAGCGGCTGGCTTGCTGTAAGAGATCTTTACATTTATTATTATTGTTAAGCGCTGCATTCAGATGGGAAAATCAATCGTTTGAACAATTCGTTCCTTTTACGAAAGATTTCGAATTCCAGATGTGTACGAAGCCTTTTTGGACGATGTAACAAAGACTCGGTGATTGCAGGCTCTCTTCGACACAGCTGAAACTTCCCCACTAATTACAGGGCCAACGCGATCATCAATGATTCAGACAAAGAACTCATTCGTTCATTCACTCCAGAATAAAAGGGGTCACAAACCTTATTTATGAAGGAAATTGTATATTCAATCCATCTCCATTACATGTCCAGAGCTTTGTTGATTCCAAGTCTTAATTATTTTCCGTTACAGTTTTTTTCTCTTCAAACAACCCGCTAGTGGCACAAATGTTAATAGCTCGCTTTAGCGAGAAGAAAAGCAAATATGTCTCTTTTAGAAACCCGTCAATCTTTCAACAGATACTTCCGAAGCTGTCCTAGTTACCAGTCTAACAACCATGGAGAATACATACATGTATCTCTGTTATTGCAAAGAATAAACGTACTAGAAAATACTTTGGCGTCGACGAGCTGTCGACGCATATATTACTAGAAAATCAGATCAGATACTTTTCCAAAGTGAATGAATGTGGATGGTTTGATTGGCAATGATTAACTGGTGCGTGGCAGAGGGTATTTTCTGTGGGGACATTACAACCAGGCGTGGGTGCACAGTAGTTGAGAGCTCCAATGTTAACTGCTTAATGGAGCCTCTTAGGGACATGGCTGACAAAGGAGGAGGACAAATCCAGTGAGCACTTTGGATACATACTAGCAGGAATTATTTCGGATGTGGAAAGGCAACTTCTGGATACCATGATCAGCATGGGGTACAGCCAACTGCAGTCATGTCGGTAGCAATGATGTGTGTTTTGGACAGCTAGGTGAAGTGGTAAAGACTGGTGTATGTTGCAAATTTCTGGCTTGCGCCACAGCGTGGTGTGGTTTCATGTGTCCACTACACGCAGGAGGTTGCTACATGGGTATTCAGGGTGGTGTGGAATGAACTGGGTCGTTTTGTACGTTGGAGGGTCTTTAGAAAGTGCAAAAAGGATTTCAGTTTCATAGGGGTGTAGCATAACACAGGAAGAGGTTGGTATAGCAACTGTCAATAATTTAGTTATTCACTCTCACAACTGTGTTGCAAAGAACCAGAGCTCCAAGCGATAAAAGAAGGCACTGAAGTTTAAATCGTCATAAGTACCGAAAGCTGACTGAAGCTTAAGTTCAGCCGAAATTTTTACAAGGGACCTAACATGTAGTAGGGTAGATTAAATATAATTGGTGGCGGCGATATTGTTGCTAGTTAGAGGTAGTTTATGATGTAGCGAAACTGCAGTAGATAGTTCCTGTGATTTGGTTTCATTAATGTTATGCTTAACATCCGAAGTAAATTAATAATTGGTTCCTTTTACCGACACCCAAGTCACATGATACAGCTGCTGAACAGATCAAAGAAAACTTGAGTCTCATCACAAGTAGGTACCCTTCTCAAACAATTACAGTTGGTGGTGACTTCAATCTACCTTCCATCTGTTGGCGAAAATACACTCCTGGAAATGGAAAAAAGAACACATTGACACCGGTGTGTCAGACCCACCATACTTGCTCCGGACACTGCGAGAGGGCAGTACAAGCAATGATCACACGCACGGCACAGCGGACACACCAGGAACCGCGGTGTTGGCCGTCGAATGGCGCTAGCTGCGCAGCATTTGTGCACCGCCGCCGTCAGTGTCAGCCAGTTTGCGTTGGCATACGGAGCTCCATCGCAGTCTTTAACACTGGTAGCATGCCGCGACAGCGTGGACGTGAACCGTATGTGCAGTTGACGGACTTTGAGCGAGGGTGGACGTACCGCCGAATTGCTCAACACGTGGGGCGTGAGGTCTCCACAGTACATCGATGTTGTCCCAGTGGTCGGCGGAAGGTGCACGTGCCCGTCGACCTGGGACCGGACCGCAGCGACGCACGGATGCACACCTAGACCGCAGGATCCTACGCAGTGCCGTAGGGGACCGCACCGCCACTTCCCAGCAAATTAGGGACACTGTTGCTCCTGGGGTATCGGCGAGGACCATTCGCAACCGTCTCCATGAAGCTAGGCTACGGTCCCGCACACCGTTAGGCCGTCTTCCGCTCACGCCCCAACATCGTGCAGCCCGCCTCCAGTGGTGTCGCGACAGGCGTGAATGGAGGGACGAATGGAGACGTGTCGTCTTCAGCGATGAGAGTCGCTTCTGCCTTGGTGCCAATGATGGTCGTATGCGTGTTTGGCACCGTGCAGGTGAGCGCCACAATCAGGACTGCATACGACCGAGGCACACAGGGCCAACACCCGGCATCATGGTGTTGGGAGCGATCTCCTACACTGGCCGTACACCACTGGTGATCGTCGACGGGACACTGAATAGTGCACGGTACATCCAAACCGTCATCGAACCCATCGTTCTACCATTCCTAGACCGGCAAGGGAACTTGCTGTTCCAACAGGACAATGCACGTCAGCATGTATCCCGTGCCACCCAACGTGCTCTAGAAGGTGTAAGTCAACTACCCTGGCCAGCAAGATCTCCGGATCCGTCCCCCATTGAGCATGTTTGGGACTGGATGAAGCGTCGTCTCATGCGGTCTGCACGTCCAGCACGAATGCTGGTCCAACTGAGGCGCCAGGTGGAAATGGCATGGCAAGCCGTTCCACAGGACTACATCCAGCATCTCTACGATCGTCTCCATGGGAGAATAGCAGCCTGCATTGCTGCGAAAGGTGGATATACACTGTACTAGTGCCGACATTGTGCATGCTCTGTTGCCTGTGTCTATGTGCCTGTGGTTCTGTCAGTGTGATCATGTGATGTATCTGACCCCAGGAATGTGTCAATAAAGTTTCCCCTTCCTGGGACAATGAATTCACGGTGTTCTTATTTCAGTTTCCAGGAGTGTACGTACTCAAACCCGGTAATAGGTTTAAAGCATCTTTAGAAATTGTGCTAAATGTTTTCACCGAAAATTATTTTGAGCAGTTAGTTTAGGAGCCTACTCGAAGTGTAAATGGATGAGAAAATATGCTTGACTTCTTAGCTACAAACAATTCTGAGTAAATAGGGAGTGTCATGATGGATATAAGCATTAGTGACTCTCTTTGTGGAGATGAAACCACACAAATCGACGTAATTGATGAGAAATGTGTTAATTTTGGGAGTCATTGTGTATGTCAACTGTGCTGATAATGTGTTACGACACGGCACAGACTGTCGATGATAGAACTGAGCGCTATATGCCCTTGAGAATTAACGTATTTGCGGCAGAGAAAGAAAGTGAGTGGGATGTTACTCTTTGTTGATATACCTTCCATGGCACTGGATTAATAACACTGGTCATTATGGCCTGATATACTGGATTAGTAAGACGTGTTACAGGAGCGGATCTAATTGTATTGTTGCACGGCAGCCCTTACGGAGGTAGAGAATTAAGTTTATTTAAGCACTGGGGTGTAAATGGTTCAAATGGCTCTGAGCACTCTGGGCCTTAACTTCTGAGGTCATCAGTCCCCTAGAACTTAGAACTACTTAAACCTCATATCCACGCCCGAGGCAGGATTCGAACCTGCGACCGAAGTGGTCCCGCGGTTCCAGACTGTAGCACCTAGAACCGCTCGGCCACTCTGACCGGCCGGGGTGTAAAACTTGTGAATAGAAATACGAAAGTAGTTGTTTTGTTAACAAGAGATATCGTATAAATAAATATTTATTGAAAAGTGAGCTATTTGATCATTTTAACAACTATGGAAATTTGTGCTTCAGGTTTACATATACACACGATTGGACACGCATCGCCGCGGTTTATGAGTGTTAGATAGAGACTGCATACAGTCCGGTTCCGTCACAATTGGCCACATTTGCATTGTAACTGTAATTTACTAATATTTTCTCTCTCCAAAACTGTGATTTTACATTCAAACGTTCGACAGTCTGCTACGTGTGCAGGTGGCCACGCATGTCTAACGTGAGAAATGTGAGAAATAAACTTAAATAAGCTTTTCAGGAGATGGCGTGCAACAGCAGTGGTGGAGGCTGCAGCTTGGTATCGCTACCACTTGATCGTTACGGCAGCTTTACGAACTTACATCATACAATTAAACTTATTAAAAATAACCATAGCTAGACAGTCCTGATAGCTTAGATACATTTAATGGCTCTCATAAATACATGTAATGGCTCTCTTAAAACTTCTTTGAGACGCACATTAAAGTTTAATTTAACATTCACGTAACATCGTTCCAACTTTAACATTTCAAGTTCAACATTCATTGAAGTCAATCGTTACTTAAATTTCTCTCCCTTTATTTTTCTGTTGCCATATAAAAGCGAGATTGAAACTGCGACATCCAAATCCATTAAAAGTAAACGCAGAATATATCTGCTTAAACAAGCAAACAAAAATTCACTTGACGCCTTCCAGAGACACACCCTCTACGTCTTCCCAAATATGTCACTGTAGAGAAATAGTATCTGAGGCACTTGAGACATTTATACAAAATAAGTTAATAAAAGATAGTGCTGATCCCCTATTGTACACAAAACTCGTCAGAAAGCTGTTGCAGAAGCAACAAAAAAGCACGCTATATTAAAAACAACACAAAATCTCCAAGTCTGGCGATGTTTTTCTGAAGCTCGAAACTTGGTGCAGACTTCAACGCGAAATGCTTTTAGTAACTTCCCCAGCGAAACTCTGTCTCAAAATCTGCCAGAAATTCAAAGGAATGCATCAGCGGCACGACACAATCAGTGTCTTCACTGTAAGATACCAGTGGTAATATAACCGATGACAACACCACTAAAGGGGAGTTATTAAACACAGTTTGCCGAAATTCCTTCACCAAAGAAGACGAAGTAAATATTCCAGAACTCGAATCGAGGACATCTGACAACATGCTAACTCAAAAGTAGATATCCTCGGTGTAGCGAAGCAACTTAAAGCACTTAATAAAAGCAAGTCTTCTGGTCCAGATAGCATATCGTTAAGCTTCATTGCAGAGCATGCTGATACAAGAGGCCCATAGCAATTGTATACAACCTCTCGCTCGACGAAAGAACCGTAGCAAAAGATTGGAAAGTTTCATACTCCAGAAAGGAAATAAGAGTAATCCGCTGCATTACACACGCATATCATTGACGTCGATATTCAGTAGGATTTTGGAAAATATGCTGTGTTTGAACATTACGAATTACGTCGAAGGTAACGGGGTATTGACAAACCATCAGGACTGATTCAGAAAATATCGTTCTTGTGAAACACAGCTAGCTCTTCACTCCCACTAAGTAATCAGTGCTATCGACTCGGGATCTCAAATTGAGTCCATATTTCTAGGCTTCCGGAAGGCCTTTGACACTGTTCCTCACAAGAGACTTCTCATCAAATTGCGTGGCGATAGGGTATCGCTTCAGTTGTGCTACCTAGATACATTATTTCCTCTGAGCTATATCACGGTGGAAGTAATCGACGGAAAATTATCGAGTAAAACAGAACTGATACCCAGCGTTCCCCAAGGAATTTTTACGGTCCTCTGTTGTTACTAATCTACATAAACGATTTATGGGACAATCTGAGTAGATTTTTTAGGTTGTTTGCAGCTGATGCTGTCATTTACTGTATAGCAAAACCATCAGAAGATCAAAACCAATTACAAAATGTCTTAGACACGATAGCTGAATGGAGCGAGAAGTTGCAACTATCTCTTAGTAAAGAAACGTTTGAGGTCATCCACATGAGTAGAAAAAGAAATTATTTAAATATCGATTACATGATAAATCATACAAAATTAAAGGCTATCAATTCGACTACATACTTTACGAATTACAATTACAAGCAACGGTAAATTGGAACGCTACGTTTTATTGACAGAAAACTTGCAACTATTAAAGATACGGCCTACATTATGCTTGTTCGTCCTGTGCTGGAGTATTACTGTGCCGTATCAGACCATTACCAGACAGATCAGTTCAAAGAAGGCAGTTATGTTTGTATTATCGCAAAATAGTGGAGAGATTGTGACGGATATGATATGAGAATTGAGTGGTCATATAAACAAAAGTGTTTTTCGTTGCGGCGAGATCTTATAACGAAATTACACTCACCAAATTTCTTCTCTGAATCTTAAACTACTTTATTCTCGCCAAACCTACGTAGGGAGAAATAATCATAATAATGGAATAAGAGAAATCATAGCTCGTAGAGAAAAATGCAAGTGTTCATTTTTCCCGCACGCTGTTAATGAGTGGAACGGTAGAGAAATACTCTGAATGTGGTTCGAAGAGCCCTTTGCCAGACATTTAAGCGTGAATTACAGAGTAATCCCGTAGACGTGGATGTAGATGTTTTCTAAATCTACTATGCTACAAACGTATGTTTGATTCCCATAGCCTGTCTACTGAGATTTTATGAGAACGATACTATTTAATTTTAATTTGGTTTTTGTGACTCAACGGCAAAACTTTTTCTTCCTCGACAGCACTTTTCCTAGTGTTTCGTCCATCCTTTTCCTCCGTAGCGAAAGACAACGTCTGTGACGAAATGGTCATTCACTGCTGCTGAGATGAACGTTTTTTCTCAAACTTGTGCAAACATAGTGACCTATTTCAAAGTCTGAAAACATTTTCTAACTGATATGCCACGACCAGTTATTTCTTGATAGTCGAAGCTGTCTCGCTTCCGTTTTGTTGGACCTCATAATAGCGGCGGACTTTTCAGTGTGTGGTCAGATTTTGTACGAAACATCTCACTCTTAGGATTTGGTTGTATAATTATACCTTACTACTAACTAAGTACTCCAAGCACATATCACAGAGTACAATGTATTACAATTTTGGATGTATATAAATTTCTAGCTTACGGGTCCGTATGCTACTTTGTGTAGGACCAGCTACTCTCTATCTCTGTGCGATGAACCAATGACATTTTCCTGTATTATTACTTATTGATGCCTTTCACTTATTGTTCCACAATTT